>NC_056748.1:902065509-902163009 GCF_019279795.1 Protopterus annectens
AGACAAGTAAGTGTTTTTCAGTGGTAATACTCCTACATCCCCATAATTTAATATATACTACAAACTCTGAGACTGGAGAACATTGAAATGAGCAGGTAACTTCCATAACGCAATTGTCTGCTGATCTCGCACCAAGACTTGCACACTGATTTCATGCTTAGTCACACATATACACAACACTTGCATATGCACCAACACATAAATTTCTCTTCGAGTTTCCATGATTCACACACACACACACACACACACACACACACACACACACACACACACACACACACACACACACTGTTGAAAAAACAAAGACACATGATTCTATCACCCAGTCACACCACACACATTGTCTTACACACTAAAACATTCCCTGATCCAGAACTCTTCCATATGCACAGACTTAAACCCACCAGTCTTGCAGTCAGCAATCTTACAGTTCCTGCTTTGACAAAAGCCTATTTTAGATGCAGTTAATGGAACTCACAAGTGTGTGTGTGTGTGTGTGTGTGTGTGTGTGTGTGTGTGTGTGTGTGTGTGTTTAGTTAGTTAATGCAGCTATGATATAGAAAATACATAGGTAAAATGCAGCAAGTTAATTAGAATCAGCCCCTTATGCAGCATCATTTATCAGTGAATTCCATAACAAGTGTTTAGCCAACTTTAACATACTTGGGAGAATCTCTCATGTTATTCTAATGCAAGTGTCAAATAGCTGAAAATTGCCTGTATATAATGCTCAGGGTGTTCGCAGAGATGTTATATTAATTAAAAGTATGAAAAAGCTGAAGAGAGGTTTAGTTGACCTGCTTCTTTTATAGTTATTCATTGTAAGTCTTGACAGACACTAACATTACTGTAGATTTCAAAGGGACATGCCTTCAGGGCAAGATCTTGTGCAAATATTTACAGCAGTACAAAAATGAGAGTGAATTTGTGCAGATTCTTGCCTTGAGCATAAATTGTTCTGGAAACCTAACCATACATTGCTTTGGAATCCTAGGATTGATTTGTATGTTAGAATATCAATGTAACCACATGGCTTTAAATGTTCTAGAAGGGATTTAAAAAAATAGGAGCTTTAATATATTTGTCTGTCAGTATACCTGTACTAAGCACTTGTACAGTTGCTAAGTAGAAGATCTGTATTCAGAGAGTTAATTTATCCTATTTTAGTCAGTTAGCTTGTAAGCAATCTTGGTCCTAACTTATCTCAGACACCTATATTACTTCGGACTCATTTATTCCTTTGTTATAGTGCCCATTTCGGGCATCTCTGCAAGTCACAGCCATGTGGAAAGCAGATCTGTGGCCCATTACTGATTAATTAAGCAGCTCCTAAAAATATTCTGCATCTTTTCTTTCATTTGATGTACCCTTTTCTTACTTTGGATTTGAACTTTATGACTGGCAAAGTTGCATTGCTTTCATATGAACTAGCTTATTTGGTGGTACTGAAATCTGTATTTTGGAAGATCCTCTTCTTGATGGCCATCACCTCTAATGCAGGACATCTGATCATCGGCCCACTGTTTGTTGAGAACTCTATTTGGCCTTTCCAAAGTATCGCGTGTTGCATTCAGCCTTCTTGTGGCCATTTCCTCCTTATTGTCTGCCAATCATCAGCCTCCCAATTATTCAGTATGCAAGAAAGACCATCATTCAGACAGCCATCAGGGTAATTCCATGCTTTAATTCATAAACCCCTTAGTCATTACAGTTTCTCAACCACACGCTGCTGCTAGTGTAGGGATTTAAATGCTGGGCACATTTCATGTTTTTGCTTCCCTGCCTCCACACAGTTTCTCATTTATATCACAAAGCATTGTTTATGTATAATTTCCATATTATTAAATTATTTAGCCGATGTATTTTCCTGGCTTCCACTAGGAAACATTATCTCACTGGGTTGAGTAACCTCCCTCCCTAAAGATAGGAGAGCTGATTTCTGCCGCTCTCTTCCTTTACTTGTTCTCCTAGTGTTCTGGTCACTGATTAATCCTACGTAACACAAAGTGTCACAGGTAGCACTTTATCTGCATGTGCCACATTACTGCCATATAAACTTTAACATTAACTTTTGTGGTCCACTAAAAGTGATATTAGAATTGTTCTGAAATCAGTGCATTTATCTCCCAGTTTGTTTTTATCTTTTTCAGGGGTGGTAGAATCCAGAGGAAAAAGTACCTTCAAATTTTGGTTGTGCAACACCAGCTCAGGTGTTACCTGAGGAAGGTACATGAGTTCAGATTAAATAAACATCTGTTCATCTCCTTTGTATTTTTAGGAAGGAACTTATAGTGGTTAGGTAAACATTTCTAAGGAGAATGTGGATTGTACATGTTTTGGCAATCGGATGGCAAATTACTCATTAAAAGAAAAATCTTATTTCAGCAGCCACTCAACCAGAGTAGCTCCTTCCACTGTTTTCCTCCAGATGTTCTTCGTGTTTCACTGTTGCAGTCATTACATTTGGATAATCTGCTGGCAGGTTGCCCTCAGTCGGCCTGATTAACAAAGTCTTGTGTCCTGCCTCGGTTGCTGTTTTCTTCCATGACGTCAGGTTGTCAGGGATATAAAACATGCAGCCGACGCCATTACATCTGTCTTTCTTGCCGTGCCTGAAGCAGTTAGCAAGTGCCGGTCGGCTAACTCCTGAAACTTTTGATGTTAAGTTGTCTATCTCGCCTTCATTCTTGCTGGATGGGTTCGGAGCTGACCTCGGCTCCGACTCGGCCACTCTAAAAGCTCGAGAGTTGGTTCCACCGGCTCGAGGCTTCCCCTATATCCCACAATGCTAGGCGTGAGTTACCTCAGATCTCGTTTGCCGCTACAGTGATCTAGGTGTGTTTTCTACCGGCTCCAGGTTAGTGAAAGTTAGACTAGTTTAAATTCTTTAGACTTAGGCTAGCTTAGTGTATTTTTCTTTCCCCTTAGTGTAGTGGACTTATTATCCCTTCTACCTTTTATCCAGCCCCCTTTTTTTCTAAAGAACTTATAGTTCTTTCCCTAAGGCCTTCGGGCCCTTCCTTCCCTATCCTTAGGGTGTGTATGTGTTAATTAGGGAGTTTTATTTAACTTACCTTTAGTTTAAATAATTCCCTTTGAACCCTATCAGTGTAATCTGTGTGTGTGTGTTTTCTGTGTGTGATTACACTTGGGTTCCTTGAATATGTCCAAGGATACAAAGGTCTCAGGCTTCAAGAAGTGTGACTCGTGCTGTCAGAAAATGTCTCTGACAGACGGTCACACTTCTTGTGTGTATTGCCTGGGACCTTTACACCTGCAGGACTCTTGTGCTGTATGCCATGGCTTCAGCCCTAGAGTCCTGCAGGAGAGAAAAAATAAACTCATTTTGAGGGGTTTAATTAAGCCTGAAGGTTCCCTTTCTGTGTCATCGGGGAAACCTTCTAAGGCTTCTAAGACCTCGGCTCCAGCTTCAGAGTCGAGGCCTAAGGCTTCGGTGCCTACTGCTTCATCGGCTCCGGCTGGAGCCGATGAGTCTTTGACTGCAGTATCCGTGGTTTCCTCGGCTCCGGCTGGAGCCGAGGCATTAGAGATTCCTGGGTTGGCTCCGATCAGACCATCGGAGCCGACATCTAGAAAGAGATCGAGGTCACCATCCCTTGGCTCCGTTCATTCGGCTCCAGCGTCTCCCCTGCTGTCTGAACGGAGCCATAGATCTCACTCCTCCAGGTCGTCGAGGCTCTCGGATCACGACCTCCAGAGGGTAGTGAGTAGACTTTTGAAGTCCGAGGCACTGGCCCAAATGCTCCAGAGTCCGACTCATCATTCGATGCCTCAACTTGTTCCAATAAATATTCCTCCTCCGACTCCTTTGAGCTCGGAGCCGGGGCGTCTCGGAACCGAGACTGTGGTAGCGTCGGAGCCGATACATTTGTCTTTGGCTCCGTCGTCGGCTCCGATTTCTTCTTTTAAAGAATCTCGGCGCCGGGCTTCCCTCGTCGGCTCCGGGGGGGTGAGTGGCATCGGACCCTTGTCCGACCCCCCTCTCCCTCTCGGTGCTTCGGCGCTGGTGAGTTCGGCTCCGACATCGGCCTCGGAGCCATCTCTGTCGGTGCCAAGGGAGGTTCTCAGCTTCTCGGAGCGGGGACCTCTGGCTCTGCCTGACAGGGGTGCATTCGAGGTCATGCGGAGTGTGTTGGAACCTTGTTCGACTCCACAGTCAGCTCCGTCCGCCCCTCCCTCTTCGGTGCCTTTGGTTATGTCGACTCACTCCCTCATCCCAGACCGCAGAGAGCAAGCTCCTCAAGAATCCCCTGTGGGGATCTCATCCTCTTCCGAGGCCTCTCCTGAATTGGCAGGGGAGCCCCCTAGGAAGAGAAAGTGTAAGAGGAAGCACATAGACTCACCTGAGTCTGCCACCTCTGACACAGATTTAGAGGATTCTGAGGGTTCCCCACGTTCCCCTTCTGAAGATGTCTCTTTCGCAGACATTCTAGAGATCCTGAAACAGAGGGGAAATTGGCCAGCCCTTAACCCTTCGGACGATGAATCTGTGTATCTTGAGGCGTTTGGCTCTCGCCCTTCCACCTCCTGGGTGTCCCCCCTTTGATCCCCTCATGCAGGTGGTTGCAAAGAAGGCCTGGACGGCTCCTGATTCAGTGGACCCTACCCCCAGGAGACCCTCCAAATTTATAACAGCACCAACTGACAAGCAATTTCTCACAAAAGGTGTTTCTGTGGATGCTATGGTGGTAGCTGCTGCCACCAAGAAGGAACTAGCTGATCCTTCAGTGCCTGTTCATCCCGCTAACAAAGAATCTAGGTCTATGGACAGGTACTGGAAGCGGATGTTCTCGTCAGCGACCTTTGCTATGCGTTCGCTGAACTACCTATGCCATTTTACTCGTCTTCAAAGAGACTTGATCAAAGAAGCGAGTGACATGTTGAAGGATCCTACTGCGGGTTTTCAAGACAAGATGAACACTCAGCTGGCTACCCTGAACTCCATAGCTAACTCCTCCATGCGCCTCCTTTCTTATGCGGCTGATGGAGCGAGCAGGGCCGCAGGGACAGGTGTGGCCTTACGCAGGCATGCCTGGATGCGGCTATGCAACTTTGCGGACCCCTTTAAAACGTCTTTCACTAATTCCCTGTTTGATGGATCATCTCTTTTTGGTCCTCAAGTGAAAGAAACCTTGACTAGGTGCGAGACAGATGGCAAGACTCTTTCTGCCGTCGGAGTCCATTTTTCTACTCCTTCTAGGCCTTACCCCAAAGGCCAGAAAAGTGGGAAAATGTGGTTCCATAAACAATCTCAAGGGACTTCGCCTGACGCACAAAGTCGGTTCCCCGCCAGAGGCAGAGGGGGGAACAACAATGGTAGACGTCGCCCTAGAGGCAGGGGGGGTCCGCAGAACCAGGGCAATCAGGAAGTCTTCTCTGATAAGCCTTTTCAGCATCCCTGAGGTGTTGCCCGACTGCCCACCTTCGGAGGCAGTCGGGGGAAGATTGTCACTGTACCCAGAAGCCTGGCTATCCCTGACTCAAGACAAATGGGTACAGTCCATCATTTCCGAAGGCTATTCTATTCCCTTCGTTCGCATTCCAAACCAATCAAAAAAATCCCTTCCAGATGTTCCACCCGCTCAAAGGGATTTTGCAGCTTTGGAAATTTCAAAGCTGCTTGCAAAAAGAGCAATTCAGCCAGTTCCAGCAGACCAGCAAGGATCCGAATCTACTCCAGGTTCTTTTAGTTCCAAAGAAAACAGGGACTGGAGACCAATTTTGGATCTCAGTATCTTGAACAAGTCAGTCAAGAAAACAAGATTTCGGATGGTCACGCTGCAGTCCATCCTTCCCCTTTTGGGAAAGGGAAACTGGATGTGCTCTATAGACCTTCAGGATGCGTACTATCACATAAAATGAACAGACGCTCCAGAAGATTCCTCCGCTTCAGGCTGGGAACCAGTCATTTTCAATTCAGGGCCCTGCCCTTTGGTCTCACCACTGCCCCCGGTGTTTACCAAATGCATGGCAGTGGTAGCTTCTCACCTGAGACGTCAAGGATTCCAGGTGTTTCCATATTTGGACGACTGGCTCCTCACAGCTCCCACCAAGCATCTTCTTCTAATGGCCAGGGACTACACCTTTCGCATTTGTCAAAAGTTAGGCATTTCAATAAATTGCGAAAAGTCTGTTTTGTCGCCTTGTCGCACTATTACCTTCATAGGCGCAAATCTAGACACAGTCAACATGTCTGCGAGACTAACACATCAGAGAATAGCAGACATACACAAACTGGTCTCACTCCTCTTCAGCAGCAACAGAGTCAAAGCCAGGTTAGTTCTGAAAGTGTTGGGGATTATGGCGGCTGCCATACCTCTGCTTCCATTAGCCAGGTTCCACATGAGAATCCTTCAATGGATGCTCTTCACGCAATGGTCATACCAGCAACTTCCGATGTCCCACACCATTATGATTACGCAGACATGCAGGAATCATCTTCTGTGGTGGATGTCTTCCCCTCAGCTCTTATTGGGAAGACCCTTTGTCCCTTCCCCTCCGGTTGCTACTCTGACAACGGACGCCTCCCTGATCGGGTGGGGGGGGGGCATTATCAGGGCAGAACTGTCCAGGGCACATGGCAACCACACGAATGCCACTTGCACATAAATGTTCTAGAGATGAGAGCAGTGCTTTTAGCGTTGCAAGCCCTTCAAGACTCTCTTCCCTTGGGAACGATAGCAATCCAGACGGACAATATGTCTGTAGTGTGGTATATCAACAAACAAGGCGGAACCAGGTCCTACCCCCTGTGTCGAGAAGCACTCAGACTGTGGCAATGGGCGATTTCTTCTCAGTGGTTTCTGATAGCAACGCACATCCCCGGGAAGTCCAATCAAATCACGGACAAGTTGAGCAGAGCTATCCTCATGCCTCACGAGTGGTCTCTGAAAGACTCTGTTGTGAGAGAAATTTTTCTCAAGTGGGGTCAGCCTTGCTGCGATCTTTTTGCTACTCCCCAAAACAGCAAGTGCAGAGATTATTTCACCCTATTCCCTCTACCAGGTCAGCCCAGCAGAGACGCTCTAGTCCAAGTTTGGCCCCGGGGACTTCTGTATGCATTTCCTCCCTTCCCACTAATCTCTCAAGTGATACAGAAAGCTATCGCTCAGAAGGCCTCGTTGATCCTCATTGCTCCTTACTGGCCTCGACAGGTTTGGTTTCCCTTTCTACATCAATTTCTGTTGGAGCGACCTTGGCATCTGGACCTAGTTCCAGATCTTTTGATCCATCAGTCGGGTCAGTTTCATCGCTCCCTTCCCTCTCTGAACCTCACTGCTTGGTTCCTCCAATTCCAACCTTAGCCAGGCTTCCTCAAATATCTCACTCTGTCCGAGATATTTTGATAGCTTCCCATAAATCTTCCACTAGAAAGATTTATTTGAGTAAGTGGAAACGTTTCGCCTATTGGGCTCAAGGAAGGGACATAGATCCTTTCACTGCTTCCATCCAAATGGTCCTTGATTTTCTAGCTGAACTCTTCCATGCAGGTTCATCTCCTTCTACTCTAAAAGTTCAATTGGCAGCTATTTCTAACTTTCATGTGGGCATTTCAGAGTCTGCCATCATGTCCCACAAGCTTTGCAAAGCCTTTTTGAAGGGAGTTTTTCTACTCAGACCTCCGATAAGAAATCCTCCTCCTCCTTGGGACCTAAATTTAGTTCTCAGTTCTTTGATTCTCTCCCCTTTCGAACCTGCAGCCTCCTGTTCTTTAAAATTGCTATCATGGAAGACTCTCTTTCTGGTAGCTATTACTTCAGCTAGAAGAGTTTCAGAACGTCATGCACTCAGCTGTCGACCTCCTTATCTGTTGTTCCATAAGGACAGGGTATCTTTACGAACCAACCTGTCTTTTTTACCTAAGATAGCCTCGGCGTCTAACCTAAATCAAAGCATTGACCTCCCTGTGTTTTTTCCAGAATATTCTAACAGGTCTGAACAAAAATTGCATTGGCTAGATGTTCATAGTCAGTTAAGGTACTATTTGGATAAAACCAAACAATTCAGAAAATCTGACCAGCTGTTTGTCTCTTATGCAGAAGGCAGAAAGGGACTTTCAGTTTCAAAGGTATCATTATCCAGATGGCTAACATCTCTGATTTCCCTTGTTTATGAAATTAGACACCAAAAGCTGCCTAACAAACCTAAAGTCCATTCTACCAGAGCTTTGGCTACTTCTATAGCCTTCCAAGACAGACTGCCTATTGACACCATTTGTGCAGCGGCTACTTGGGCTACTCCTCACACTTTCATTTCTCATTATAAGTTGGATTTAGCCTCTAGGCATAGAGCTAACTTTGGTTCCACTGTTCTCAAGAGTCTGTTCCGTTAGGCCACCCGGGACAAGGTGCTAGGGACGGTCCCATCCAGCAAGAATGAAGGCGAGATAGACAACTTAACATATAGAAGTTATGTTCTTACCATAACGTTCCATGTTAGTTGTCTTCTTCGCCTTCTTCTTGCGTCCCACCCTCCTTCCCCCTGGCCTGGACAGACCTAGAGGAGTTTGATTGTGACCTCTCTTTCTACCACCTCTTTACTTTAGGTATATGCTGCTGTGCATATTTTCCTGGATCAGGATGTAGGTCACCCTTCTCTTCTCCCTGGTTTATAGAGGTGGACTTTGTTTATAGTTATTCTATTGCTATTATAAGCTGGGCCTAGCTTACAAACGAGATCTGAGGTAACTCACGCCTAGCATTGTGGGATATAGGGGAAGCCTCGAGCCGGTGGAACCAACTCTCGAGCTTTTAGAGTGGCAGTCGGGCGAGGTCGGCTCCGAACCCATCCAGCAAGAAGAAGGCGAGAAGAAGACAACCAACATGGAACGTTATGGTAAGAACATAACTTCTATTTTTCGAGTTTCAGAACCGAAGTCTTCAACTTAAAGCTAAGTACCCCGTTGGGGAAACTTTTTCTTGCTCCTTACCGATGTCAGTAAAAGTTAATAATTTCATTACTTGTGGAAAGCAAATACCTCATAAAGATTTTCATTTGTACTGTATTCCTTGCCTAGGCCCTGACCACGACGTACCTTGTTGTCGGTTTTGTGCTTTATTAAATCAGCGCACTATCAGTCGTCTGTATGTTTTTGCCTCTAAATATTTCGGTTCGCTGTTTAATTATCCAGAAATGTTATCGGTTAACTATCCGACTACCGGGATTCCGAAAAAATGCAAAGATAAAGACAGAGACAGGCCGCCAAGGTCCAAAACTGCTGACGACGCTTCTCCTAAGCCAGTCGCCAGTAAGCCGGTACTCAGGCGCTTTCGCAGCCCGTGATACCCACTACTTCTGATTCGCAAGCCTCTACTGAGACCCATTTGAAGTCTGGTATGCCGCAAGATACTTCAACTATGGAACCCGCGGATGTCTCTACCTTGGATGGGTCCGGAGCCACTGTGCAGGCACCGGTTTCTGAGGGTGTATTCAGGCCTACAGACTTGCATATTAAATTGACACCGCCTTCATTACTAAGGCCTAAATCTCGATCCATGTCTAAAAAACCGACGCCCAGGCCACATGCTCAGGCCCCTATGCCTAAAAAACAAATGATAAAAATGACTGAAGATCTAATTACTCTAATCAGGGGTAGTCAACCCCCCCCCAACGAGGCCTAGGGCTGAGTTTGATTATGAATCTTCTGATCAGGATTCTGTTTCTTCTGACTGTTCTGATGACACGGATTTGTCCATAGCTACTTATGAGGATTCTGATGCAGAGGATTCCATTCCCTCTGCTTTCCCTCCTGAGGATTTTTTTTGGGGGGGAAACTTTACATACTTTAAGGGAACGTTTCCACTGGGAAAGCCAGGAATTTTCTGATTCAAAAAAGAGGCTTAGGAATTTCCTTCTACCTCAGCATAGGCCTTTGGCTATACCTCCTGTACTAGACATTGTTGATGTGTTCTCAGAATCCAGTTTGGCCACTGATTCCCTGCCTCCGGCTCCTAGTAAACCTGACAGATACTACAGAGTTCCTGAGTACCACAAGTTCCTATTCAAAAATCCTGTTGCAGATCCAGAGACTATTTCTCAGGGACCCAAGGGCATTAAGGCTTCTGCTAAAAATCCTACCCCTTTTGATAGAGAATCCAGGGCGCTGGATAGATGGGGTAAAACGGTTTATACTTCTGCAACCTTGGCAATCAGAGCTTTAAACTGCCAATTTCATATGTTAAAATATCAACAGCATGTTATTGGACTGCTTAAACAGAAAATTATGTTGATTCCTGACTGTGTGGAAAATAAAGATTTACAGGATTTAATGCATTCTGCTGAACAAGTTGGAAAACATACTTTGCAATGTGGTTTTGATTCTTTAGAGGCCTCTTGCAGGGCTGCTGTTACTAGGATTGTGCTTAGAATGCATGCTTGGCTTAAGGAGCAATCTTTGCCTGATCATGTTAAAGCTAAATTGTTAGATGCTCCTTTAAATCAGGACCGCCTGTTTGGCAACAAGGCTGAAGAAGTTCTTTAAAAGATGGAAGATAAAGCTAAGTCTATGCAAACTGTTAAAGATTTTTTACAAGTGCAACCTTCAAGATTTAGTAGACACTGGCCTACTAAGAATGGTCCTTTCCAGTCCCTTCCAGGTCCTCTTAAGCCAAACCCAGGGCTCACCTGGCAGGGAAGTTCATTCAGGGCAAATGGAACAAAAATCAAATGCACCTACATATCAGTCAAAAGGAAATGTTAGCTGCATAGAATGCTCTGACAGCCTTCAAGGACTACATTCTTCCAGGACAATTAATGGAAAAGACAGACAACACCATGGTTATGTGGTACATAAACAAGCAGGGGAGTACACATTCCTACCCCCTCTGCAGACTAGCCATGGCATTGTGGAACACAGCCTTGAGCTACCAAGTGCACCTACAAGCTCAATTCCTGCCAGGAAAATTGAATACACTGGCAGACGGACTAAGTAGAAACCTCATGGACCCACACGAGTGGAAACTGGAACCAAGGATTTTCAACATGTTGACAAGCGAATGGGGGAGCCCAGACATAGCTCTATTTGCCTCCCTCCAGATCTACCAGTTGGACAAGTTTTCCACAAGGACTCCCACAAACAAGCCTCAAAAATGGATGCTCTGTCCTTCAGCTGGAAAAACCTATCAGTCTACGCTTTCCCCCCACTGGCTCTGTTCTCCAAAGTTCTACTAAAAGTCAAACAAGACAAACCAAGGATGATCTTGAGTGCTCCAGACTGGCCGTGCCAACACTGGTACCCCCTCCTGCACAGTGTGTCACAGTTATCTCCATGGCATCTGCCTCAGACCCCTTCCCTGCTGTCTCAGCAGGAGAACCAAATTGTGCACCCTCAGTTTCCAACATTGAACCTTGCAGCCTGGCTAATCACTTAAATTCACCCTTATCATCCCTCAGCAAACATGTGATGGATGTTATCTTGGAGACAAGGAGACCTAGTACTAGAAAATCTTATGCTGACAAATGAAAAAGATTTTGTGCCTGGAACCAATCTCAAGGGATGAGCACAGCAGCACTCAATTTACCTCAGATTTTGCAATACTTAACTGAGATGCTTCATAAGGCCCTGTCTTTTTCCTCCATTAAAATCCACGCCTCAGCTGTTTCAGCTCATTGTAACACAGAACCTCCCCTCTTCTCTCATCCTATGCTCAAGTAGTATCTCAGAGGTGCAAAAACTTGATACCACCCAGGAGAGCTCCAACCCCTGCCTGGGACCTTAACTTTGTTTTGGAGAAATTCACTCTACCTCCTTTCGAGCCAGCTGCTACTGCAGACTTAAAATTTCTTTCTTGGAAAACAGCCCTCCTTTTAGCAATCACTTCAGCTAGAAGGATATCTGAATTGCAGGCCCTTATGGCAGTGGAGCCTTTCATCATCTTTCGTGCGGCAGGATATCTCTCGGGACCAATCCATCCTTTATGCCCAAGGTGGTTTCCAGTGTGGCTCTTAATCAGTCCATTCATTTGCCAACCTTCTTTCCCAATCCACAGAGCAAAGGGGAACGGATTGTGCATTCCTTGGATGTGCACAGACAACTTAGATTCTACTTGGACAGGACTAAACCTCGAAGAAAATCTGAACAATTGCTGGTAGCATTTGCTGCAGGGGCAGAGGGGAGGGCTATTTCAAAACAAACCATTTCTAAATGGATAAGCCATTGCATTCATTTCTGCTATAAGCACCATGGAAAACCTATCCCTCAGGGGATCAGATCTCACTCCACCAGGGCTGCATCTACTTCTGCAGCCTTTCTCAGAGGTGTTCCTACCAGGGACATCCTAGAATCTGCTACCTGGAGCTCTGTACATACTTTCTCCAAGCATTATCATTTACCAGTTTTCTCTAAATCCAGAGCTGGCTTTGCCACTGCTGTCTTACAGGGCCTTATAGCTGGCCCTAATGCTGTATAAACTCCTCCTCCCAACCATAGCTTTGGGAATCTACCCAAATGTAATGACTGCAACAGTGAAACACGAAGAACATAGTACAGTTGTGTACACTTACCATAAATGTAGATGTTCGAGTGTATTCACTGTTGCAGTCCTGGTTACCCTCCCTCCAGCCCCCTAACGTTTTCTGGCTATACCTCTACTTTCCTTTACTATGCTTAAAAGCCTTTTTGGTGTATTTGCTTTTTGTTGGAGGTATACCGTTTTGTTTTTATGTTTATTTGCTCCCCATTACGGGGGCACCTGACATCTGGGGAAGAAAAACTGATGTAATGGCGTTGGCTGCATGTTTTATACCCCTGACTACCTGACTCCATGGAAGAAGGGACAGCAACTGATGCAGGACCCAAGACTTTGTTAATCAGGCCGACTGAGGGCAACCTGCCAGCAGATTACCCAAATGTAATGACTGCAGCAGTTAATACACTCTAACATCTACATTTATGGTAAGTGTACACAACTGTACTATGTCTCCATTGTAGAGTCAGATGTGCAGTGTTGCTTGAAGTTTAACATTTTCCCATGATGCTTCACTTCATAGTGGATGTAAACTGCTTAAATTCGGTATTAAAGTAGTTCATTTTAATGTGTATTTGAGTAAGTTGAAGGATACAGATATTGTTGATGTGGACTGTGTTATGGCAGTGAAATATTTGAGGGGGAATGAATTTGAGTGACAAAATGGATTCACCGTGATATTTAGCATTCACCACTCAGGGAAGCCAAAAGGATGTTAAATCTGAAAGTCTGCAAAGTGATCCAGTGACCTGTAGGCAATACAAATCAAGCTATAAACATTGCTGGCAATATACAGTATTTACCTGGAAAAGCAGGAAGCTGCCACTGCCGATGATGCCCAATACTTAGATGATTAATAGACAGTGATGGAGCCATTTAGACAGCAAAAATGGTGTCAATCAGTTATCTAGGAAAAAGCAGTAACAGTTAAAAGATGTGCGCAAATTAAGTCACGTCACTGAATTAGAAACTAAAGCACAAAATGTAATTTAAGATGGAATAGTGTTTTGGAAAGGTGAGGGAAAAATTATTTGAACTATGTGAGAGCTACAATGGCTTAATGAACTGTTTTTTTTTAGGACAGCTTGGCTGTTGCATTATTGAAGCATTTGCTATTGCCTGAAATTAGGTTTAAGTGTGGAAAATCCATGCCAGTTTTGACTTGCTACTGTGGAACGCTGTGGCACATATAGAAAATTAGATGCGATAGGCAGTACAGTGTTTGTAAAACAAGACTTTTCAGAGATGACTTCTGGGAACTATTCTTGATTTTTCATTGTGACGAGAATGTAAGTGTAAAGGACTAAAATTTAAGCTATTCCTTTCAAATTAAAGGTATTTTGGAATGGAAAAGTGGTATCTGATGATCTTGCTAAGATAACTGAAAAAAATAATACAACCATCATCAAGGCTGACACAGTTAAAAATTAAACAAATAGAAAAGGACCTGATGGAACTGACACAGTGGGAGGAATAAAAAATGGGTGGAGAAGATGTCAAGTTTAATTGAGAAGATTGTCCTGTTTGTAAGATCCACCTCCCAGGTAAAAGATAATATGATGTACTGAAGTGTTTAGCATGGCTGGTAGTTTAGGGGAACTGATGAGTTTATGAATCAAAATATATCAAAACAAAACTGGACAGCAAACAGACACCTTTTCATAATGTCCCAGTTGGTGTGAAGAATTTGATTAAATTGTTCATTTACTGAATACCATAAAGGTGGGTTTTTCCTTTTGTGTGTGTGTTTTCCTATCTGGTTGTATTGTATTGCAGCTCAAATAAGGTATGATGTGGCAGAGTTCGGACGTCTCTGAAAGGATTTATAGATATTTTAGTGTTGGATAAATGGGATAAAGGGTGATATTTTAAAAGCTATTTTTTATCCTTCCTTTGTTTTGAAAGCATGTTATAGTAGTAGTACTGTCCTGAAGGAACAGTATGCGGAGTGTTTTGGAGGTGAAAAGAGTGTCGGATAGAGTGATGTTTATGAAGCTGGAAATTGATGGTGTAATGATGAATGTTGTTAGTGCATATGCTCCACAAGTTGGGTGTGCGATGGATGAGAAAGAACAATTTTGGAGTGAGTTGGATGAAGTGGAGATGACTGTACCCAAGGGTGAGATAGTGGTGATTGGAGCAGATTTCAGTGGGCATGTTGGTGAAGGGAACAGAGGGGATGAGGAAGTGATGGGTAGATATGGTGTTAAGCAAAGGAATTCAGAAGGTCAGATGGTAGTGGATTTTGCGAAAAGGATGGACATGGCTGTGGTGAATACGTATTTTAACAAGAGGGAGGAGCATAGGGTGACATACAAGAGTGGAGGAAGATGCACACAGGTGGATTATATCTTATGTAGAAGGGCCAGTCTGAAGGAGATTGAAGACTGTAAAGTGGTGACAGGGGAAAGTGTAGTTAGGCAGCATAGGATGGTGGTTTGTAGGACGACATTGATGATCAAGAGGAGGAGGAGGAGTGTGAGGGCAGCACCAAGGATCAAATGGTGGAAACTGAAAAAGGGTAATTGTGAGTTGGAGTTCAGGGAAGAGTTAAGACAAGCACTGGCTGGCAGTGAAGAGTTAAAGAATAGCTGGGTAACTACAGCAGAGCTAGTAAGGGAGATGGCTAGAAAGGTGCTTGGTGTGACATCTGGAAAGAGGAAGGAGGACAAGGAGACCTGGTGTTGGAATGAGAAAGTACAGGAGAGTATACAGAGAAAGAGGCAGGTGGAGAAGAAGTGGGATTGTTAGAGAAAGAGGCGGGCGAAGAAGTGGGATTGTCAGAGAGATGAAGAAAGTAGACAGGAGTATAAGGAGATGAGGTGCATGGCAAAGAGAGAGGTGGTGAAGGTTAAGGAAAAGGCGTATGAAGGTTGGACACTAAGGAGGGAGGAAAGGATCTGTACCGATTGGCTAGACAGAGGGACCGAGCTTGTAAAGATGTGCAGTACTTTGAGGGGCTGATGAATGAAGAGAATGAGAGGGAGAGAAGGTTGGATGATGTGCGGATAGTGAATCATGAAGTGCAGTGGATTAGCAAGGAGGAAGTAAGGATAGCTATGAAGAGGATGAAGAATGGAAAGGCTGTTGGTCCAGATGACATACCTGTGGAAGCATGGAGGTGTTTAGGTGAAATGGCAGTGGAGTTTTTAACTACATTGTTTAATGAAATCTTGGAAAGTGAGAGGATGCCTGAGGAATGGAGAAAGTGTTTTGGTACCGATTTTTAAGAATAAAGGTGATGTGCAGAGCTGTAGTAACTACAGAGGGATTAAATTGATCAGTCACAGCATGAAGTTATGGGAAAAAGTAGTGGAAGCTAGGTTAAGAAGGGGGGTGATGATTAGTGATCAGCAGTATGGCTTCATACCAGGAAAGAGCACTACAGATGCGATGTTTGCTCAGAGTGCTGATGGAGAAGTACAGAGAAGGTCAGAAGGAGTTGCATTGTGTCTTTGTGGACTTAGAGAAAGCATATGACAGGGTGCCTAGGGAGGAGTTGTGGTATTGTATGAGGAAATCGGGAGTGTCAGAGAAGTATGTAAGAGTGGTACAGGATATGTACGAGGTTAGTGTAACAGCAATGAGGTATGCGGTGGAAGTGACTGATTTGTTTAAGGTGGAGGTGGGATTACATCAAGGATCAGCTCTGAGCCCTTTTCTTATTTGCAATGGTGATGGACAGGTTGACATACGAGATCAGACAGGAGTCCCCGTGACTATGATGTTTGCAGATGACATTGTGATCTGTAGTGAGAGTAGGGAACAGGTGGTGGGGACCCTAGCGAGGTAGAGATACGCTCTAGAGAGAAGAGGAATGAAGGTCAGCAGGACTAAGAATATATGCGTGTGAATGAGAGGGAGGATAGAAGAATGGTGAGGATGCAAGGGAGTAGAGGTGGTGAAGGTGGATGAGTTTAAATACTTGGGAATCAACATTTCAGAGTTATAGTGAGTGTGGAAGAGAGGTGAAGAGAGTACAGGCAGGATGGAGTGGGTGGAGAAGATGGTCAGGAGTGATTTGTGACAGACTAGTACCAGTACGAGTAAAAGCAAAGGTCTACAAGAGGATAGTGAGACCAGCTATGTTGTTTGGGTTGGAGACAGTGGCATTGACAAAAAGGCAGGAGTCAGAGCTGGACGTGGCAGAGTTAAAGATGTTAAGATTTGCACTGGGTGTGACAAGAGTGGACAGGATTAGGAATAAGTGTATTAGAGGGTCAGTCCAGGTTGAAAGATTTGGAGAGAAAGCCAGAGAGGCAAGATTACATTGGTCTGGACATGTGCTGAGGAGAGATGCAGAGTATATTGGGAAAAAGATGCTAAGGATGAAGCTGCCAGGTAACAGGAAAAGAGGAATGCCTAAGATAAGGTTTATGGATGTGGTGAGAGCGGATATGCAGGTGCTTGGTGTGACAGAGAAAGATGCAGAGGACAGGAAGAAATGGAAACAGATGATCCGCTGTGGTGACCCCTAACGGGAGCAGCCGAAAGAAGAGATGCAACCATATAGCCAAACTGGAGGATAAGCTCTCTCAACTCAGTACTGGCGTAACCAGTCAGGAGGAGAAGGAAACCACACTCACTACAATTCCAGTCTCACAAAGAACTACCACGACAGCAAACCAAACACATAAACACACAAAAACATACTCGGAGGCTCTAAATAAAAATCTGCCTAAGCAGCAGAGACCTCCAAAGCAGACACCCAAGCAACCGCTACCCCAAAACAAAACCCGTCCACACATAGCTCACAAAGCCAGTGTGCCGAACAGTCACAGCCCTTAAGGCTAAACAACACACCTGATACACTTGTAATAGGTGACTCTATCGTCAGGCACACTGACGTCCTGCTCACCAGGCTGAACAAGGAGAAGGTCACGGTGAGCTACCTGTCGGGCGCTAGGATCCGCCACATAACACAAGCACTCAGGTCACTCCAAGGTAAGTACAAATATGACTCGGTCATCGTCCATGCTGGTGTGAATGACCTGAGACGTACCTCCCTGGACTACATGAAAAGAGACATAGAGGTGCTCTCTGAGCATGTAGCCCAGGCCGGTATGACCCAGACCTTGAGTAGCATCTTACCCTTACCAAGAATGATGCCACAATATGAAGACAAGATGATCAATTTCAACAGCTGGCTTAAGTATTGGTGTCATTCAAAGGGGATCCAATGCCTCTCTGCCTGGGATGACATGCTCAACAAGCCGCGATGCTTCGCTAGGGATGGCTTGCACCTGTCACCCCTGGGCTTTCGGATATTGGCAAAGGCTCTTGCCACCCCCATAGTGCCTTTTTTAGGCAAGGCTCAAAAGAGAAACCCACCTCCATAGGTATCACAAGGGATAAGAAACTAAGAGTAATGCTACTCAACGCCAGAAGTCTAAACCTCAAGATGCACGCACTCGAAACTCTCCTTAGCATGGAGAACATCGATATCTGTGCAGTAACAGAAACCTGGTACAAGGCTCCTGAGAGCACCCCAGCACTACCAGGTTATACCTCATACCATGTTTTTCGGCCCCAAAATTTGGACCGAACCACAAAAGGAGGGGGAGTATCAATATTCGTCAAAGATACCCACACCTCCAGGTTGGTGGCACAGCACGAAGCATCAGAGACTATCCATGTGCAACTAACAGTGGGTAAAACTGCCTTCCAGTTTATAGCCTGCTGCAGACCACCCTCCCAAACCCAGGAACCCCACTCGGCCTTCCTGAGAACACTGGAAAATATGAAGGTCTCTCCAAACACCATTATATTGGGTGACTTCAACTACCCTAACATAGACTGGGAGCATTACTCTAGCTCCAACACCCTAGCCCAAAGGTTCCTAGAATTTATAAACTCAAATGCTATGGAACAACTTGTTGCCACTCCCACAAGAGGGAAAACATACTGGACCTGATCATCACCAACATGGGGACTCTATGCTCCAGACCAGAAGTGTATCCCTCACTGGTAAGATCAGACCATAAACTAATCTCACTAGATATTCACATCCCGACCCCAGCCCCTGCCCAGAAAACCACAGTGAAAAACTTCTCTAAAGCAAATTTCACACTCCTCAAAACCGAGGTGAAATCCTTCAAAGCCCCCGGGCCTGTGGAAAATACGGCCCAGACCGCAGAATCCTTTATAAACGCATTCTATGAACACCTTCAGGAATGCATGGATCATGCAATCCCAAATAAAACCAAGACCCAATCCTCCAAGGTTAGGCGTACTGTCTGGTGGACCCCAGCCATAAACAAACTATACAATAGAAGGAGGAAGCTACTACATGATAGAGCAAAATCCCAAAAAGGGAAGGCATCTCTGATCAGTATTAGCAAAAAACTACGGGCACTCATAAAATCGTCTAAGGCCAGCTTCGAGAGAAAAATTGCACAGGACACTAAGGATAATCACAAGACTTTCTTTAGTTATGTTAGGAACCTGGGTGGGAATTCCCAGATATGCTCAGAATTAGTCCAAAATGACAAAAAATACACCGAACCCACAGACATTGCCAACATCCTAGCTGACAGGTTCAGTGCAAACTTCTCCCTCCCTTCCCCACCAGAAGGGCAGATATCTATCCCAGCAGAGTGCTGCCCCCCTGACATCTCAGATGCTCAGGTAAGAGCTGCCCTCTCCAAAGCAAAAAACACAGCATCAATGGGACCAGACAGTGTCCCGGGCTGCATCCTACATGAACTCCAAGAAGAACAAAACCCAAACATCAAACTACTGTTCATTCTCAGCCTTACTACAGGATATGTACCCAAAGAGTGGCGTACAGCAACAGTGGTCCCTCTCCATAAAGGTGGTGCCTCAACGGATCCTGGAAACTATCGCCCCATAAGCCTGACTAGCTTGGTCTGCAAAGCTATGGAAAGGATCATCATGGTCCTCATAAATAAAGATATTGGGGACCTACAGACACTGGATCCTACCCAGTTCGGCTTTGTTAAGGGCAGATCCTGCCTCTTAAACCTGGTCGATTTCTTTGAAACAGTCACCAAGGCCATTGACGAGGGGAAGGTGGTCCACACAGCCTACCTGGACCTTGCAAAAGCCTTCGATACAATACCCCACTCGGGCATTATAGATAAGCTCACCAGCTTAAATATAAACCCCTAAACTGGCTCAAGGACAGAACCCACATGGTTAGAATTGCTGGAGCCATGTCAGACTCCAAACCAGTTACAAGTGGTGTCCCACAAGGCTCAGTCCTGGGACCTCTCTTGTTCGGTATATATTTCTCGGAGGTACAGGCTAACACGGAAGGACTGTGGCTGACCAAGTTCACAGATGACTGCAAACTGGGCGCCATAATAGACTCTCCAGCCGACACAAGCATCCTACAAAAGGGCCTCATAGAAATAGACAACTGGTGCCAGAGCCATGGCCTCAAGCTAAACGCCAAAAAGTGTATAGTTATCCCCTTTGGCAAAAACAAAGTGCTCACAAATTACCACATAGGTGGTAATCCATTAAGTACGGAAGAAGTAATTAGGGACCTGGGTACCCAGGTTGATAGCAATCTCTCATTTGACAACCACGTGGCCAAAGTGGTTAGAAAAACATTTTATATAGCCCACCTAATCATGAAGGGATTCACATCTAGATCAGGGGAGGTCATCGTGCCTCTTTACTCATCCCTCATCAGGCCCATAATTGAGTACAATGCCCCTTTTGGGATGTACCTTACCAGACACCTGCAGCAATTGGAAAGACCCCAAAAGTACCTCACCAAGAGGATCAAAGGGCTCAAACCGATGCCATATGCTGCCCGGTTAAAGAAATTCCAGCTCTACTCAGTGGCATACCGCCTGCTCAGAGGCGATCTGTGCCTGACGTATAAAGCCATGTCCAACCCGGAATTAATGGACATGCTGCACCTCAGAAAATCCAAATCCCATCGAGCTACGCACTTGAGAGACTTGAACCTCAGTACTGAAATAAATAGGACATGCTGGAGGGACAGATTCATAACCCAGAGGCTCCCTTCACTCTGGAATAAAATCCCAGTCCAGGTTAGGCAGAGTCCCTCATTGACTCTCTTCAAGAGGAATCTTGATGAGTGGATGGGAGATTGTATGTTTACCCCGGGTATCACTTCTGTGTCACTGTTAGACAGAGGCAGAATATACTAACCTCGAAAAAGGGCATAGCAAAATTCATTTAAAATGGGTGGCGAAAGCCAAACACATTCTGGCTAGGCTTATAAATGCCCTAGGGCAGATAGCCTAGTATGAACATATGAACCTAAGTTATAGTAGTAGTACTTGCTGAAGCTCAACCATGCCTGAGATTACAGTGCAATATGGCAGCAAATGTACACCGAGTTCAAGTTAAGAGATAAGTAATCTTCTTCTTTTGGATTTTTCCCAGTTAGGGGTCGCCGCAGCGGAACACCTGTCCGCTCATGATTGGCAGTGGAGTTTTACGGTGTCAAGTTGCCAGTCTGGTGCCCAACCTTCCACAGAAGGCACGCACATGCATATAAGAGATAAGTAATAAAAAGTATAAATGATTTTGGTGTAATTGTAGTTCAGGGACTAGTATTTAAAGAATAAGTTTCATGTATAGAAGCCAAAGCTGTGTTGTGTGCATTGTGTAAGAGGATGGTTAAATGCATTCCCGAATATAATTCAAGATTTGGTGACTTACATCAGCTGGCATTTTTATAGCTGACAGAAGGTGATAAAAGCAAGAGAAACCATAATGTTGTGTGCATTGTATAAAGCAGTGATTAAACCCATTACTGAATATAATTCTGGTTTTTGTGACTCGGATTTGGTGACATTTATCAGTTGGAAACTGTATTAAGAAGGTTCGCCAAAAACTTAGGAATGTCAGTATTGTAATGTATAACTAGAGATTGCAGGAACTAAACTTATACAGTATAAATTGTACATTAGAGGAAAACTGTCTGACACACAGAGCACTTTAAAATGAACATTTAAGGAAAGAGTACTGGTGGTTTACCTACATGCACATTTTCATCCTGGAGTTCTGTTTTTTAAAGTAATGTTAAACAAAACTGCTAAAAAGGATACGTGCACTTCACAAACAATATCACGCTAAAGGAATAAACTACAGATATATGTGTATAGTTCGGAGTCTTTGCTTAGTTATAAAAACAACTGGATGATTTCATGACTGCTATGATATGCAGGTCTTGGTTAAGATAATCTGTATTGTTTGATGGTCCTTGGACGTACGTACAGTTCAGCAAACTGTGAATACAAGAAGAAACTGTTTTGACAACTGTGAACCATCACATAGACGTTTAAAGATTAACTTGCCCCGATTATAATTTATATTGGTAGATGGTTATGTTTATCAGTCATATCATGTTGCATCACTGTCCATAATATAACATAAAATCATGCTTTGCAGTCTCCAGATTTGGTGTGTGGGGTAATAGTAGCAAAGGTAGATGTGGGTGAGTAGTGATGGCAAGGCCTGAAGCCATAATCTCTCACTGTCCAAAACCTCATCTGTGTTCTTTCTGACCGTCTCACTTGGATAACACCAACAATGATTTTTTTTTTCTTTCAGTAAAGAAATATATTGTTGTTTAATGTCAGAGTCCATAGTGAAATCCTTCAACCTTACTTTCTGATGTTTTACATCATTCTCCTTTAAGTAAGATGGATTCATAATCTGGCAGTGTATAATGGAATTACTGCTGGCATTTTTATAGCTGACAGAAGCATTTGTATTATTTCATATCTTTAGAAACAGTGTTGTCCAGTCTGTGTTGTTCCTACAAATTCCAAAACACTGTTTTTGTCCACAAATTCCAGGAATTGAATAATCTTATTTAAACATTCTAGAAACATCTACCATTTAGTAATGTCACTGAGCTAAGTCAAATTAAAAATATGTCAAAAGTGACAGCAAAAGGGGACGTGTTTAAAAACATCTCTTTTGTATAATACTATTCCCAATAATACAGAACTAGGTTTGCATAATTGGGAGCCATCTTGACACTTCAGCCATTGCCACTCTTTTCAGTTGTTGGTGTAGTGCTTATTGGTAAAAATTAAAAAGCTTTTAGTCAAAACATAATCAGTATTCTCCACAACAAATTGCATTTTGTCTACTGTGATATCCCCACTCTGGTCCAGTAATCAAGGAGCTTGAATCTTCACCACTGACACTGGAGAGGGATGTTCGCTTGGAAAAAAAATGGATACACCCAGTATTTCCAGATGCAGCTCTTTGCCTCAAGCACAATTTCCCTTAAGAGCACACAGGAAACTCACTCAATCTGGGATCTGGGTTTCTCTATCTGTCTCCCTCCATGACCCCAATAAGATTCCTCACTGACACAGCTATAGAGTTGAGACCTCAGTTGAATGAAACCAGTGTTTCGTGCCCCTGGTCCAGGCAGCTGACCCACCCACTATTTGAGATTTGATTTTCACACACACACACACACACACACACACACATACACCTGGGAAAGGCTGGCACAGATTTACTAGCTATGCCTCCTTTTGCCCAGACTATAAGATAGTTACACTGCCACCAGACATTCCAAAGCCAGCTACTCTAAGGCTTTTTCAAGCGTTCCCAATTATACTGATTGAAGTTAATATTAATACAAATGGTAATGTTGACCAAACAGCAAGGCTTTCAGGAGTAGCCGCAGTGCCACAGAATAAATATAAGCTTTCTCAAAGTTTAAAATATTCTCTAAAGGACCAGTCACAATGAAAGTTTAAATATATTTAACAGTAAATAATAAAAGAACACAAAAATACTAAATAGCTATTTTCAGTAATCACCAGAGTTTCAGCACATTAATTATTAAAAATAACACAGGTGGACAGGTTCACACAGTTACAGAAAAATAATATTTAACTAATCTCACTTATATTTTCCTATCTGATCTAAAGAATTATTATTCCCTGGTTACTTACTAGAGCAAGGCAAGATGAAGTAGGTGAGGGGTACTTCCTTGTCCGGTTACAAAAACAGACTGCTCTGAGACTTCAGTCTCACCTAGAATTAAACATTATTTTAGTGATGGATTACAGAAGGACATCACATACATCTGGTCATATGACGTCTGGTTCCCATGCAACCCCCCCATTGCTAGAAACTGCCAGGATTTAGCACATATGTGTCAATAATGTACACACATAGTGCTTGCTAAGATCTGATGCAACTTGTAGACATCATAAAACAATTTCCAACTTCTACCCTTCCAGAATAGCAATTAGTTCACTGCTAAAGACAATACAGAAGGCTTCCTAGTACTTGTTTTTCCAGACATGTTGTCTCTGGCTGCAGTCAGAACTATAAGATGCAATCTTTATGGCCTAGACCCAGTAATTTAATTTCAGAATATTTTTCAAAGTTAGCTGCAGCTGGACTTTGATAAACATTTTCTCTTCCAGTATCCTCTGTTAAAACATATACATTTAATTCAGTTACATAACAGTTAGGACCCACTGTTGATAAATTTTTAACACAAGCAACTTTACAAATACATTTTCAACACAAGCATCTGTACAAGTCAGTCTGATATATGAATGACGTGTACTTCTTAACAAATTCCATCTAGCTGTGCTGTTGTATGTTACCGATCCACTGCCCTACTTCTCCCGGCATAGCTAGCATTGCCTAACATTGTCACACGTACTGTCAGACTTTCACCTTGATTCAGTTCGAAAGATACCCATTCCATTCCTATTTAAAAGGGAGTAACAGTGTGAGTTGATTTAATACCTGTTGATAACAAGATATTTCCTTCTTGCTTAAAACCTTTGGTCTTATAAAGTCAAATGTGTTCTTAAAATATGATGGTTGTTTGAGAAACTACTTCAGTACTAAATCATTAAATAGGTGCTGGCCCTAACCTATTGACACTACTACTGCTAATAGTAGAGGGGAGCTGATTCTCATATTTATGTATTTTAGAGCTGACGGAGATTATCCCTCTTTTCAGCTTTGGCACTTTAAAAGAAAGTGTACATATCTCCAATAATAAGCCCTTTCACAAAAGTTTCTTGTGACTATGCCTTTATCAACCTGTATGATTTTACTTCTGTGTTTGGAACATCTTTTTAAAACTGTTCATCATTTAATAAAGGTGTGATTTTTTTTCATACATACATACATTTATCCATTCACACTTTCCTCCCTCTTATCCACATTTGTTCTTTGGATAGTTTACTCATTTATTAGATTCTTGCATGCCTATTTTTGAATAGTTTCCTTGTTTCTTTCTCACACATTATGCCATTATAGCAGGGTGAAGCAGAGGTATAAAGCTACTAGGCTTATTTAATGTCTTATTAAACACCCTATTTCCACTGTTAAGCAATTGTTTATTATTCTTAGATATAAACTTTAAAGTGTATTGTTACACTTCCCATACATCTGGGTTTTATAGTTTATTTTATTTATTTGTTTATTTAACATTTGTTTACAGGGAAAGTCTGACTTGGAATTAAGCCAATTTTCAGAGGAGGCCCGGGGTTAAACACTCCAGACGCATCTCTTTGACACGTGGGAGGAAACCGGAGCACCCAGAGGAAACCCACACGAATGTAGGAAGGACATGCCGACTCTACACAGAAGGCACCCCAGCTGAGAATCGAACTGGAGAGCCTCTTGTTGTGAGGCAGTAACTGCTGCACCACTGTGCCGTCCTCGTAGTTTATTTTATTTCTGGGTATACTCCTGATGTTAAAGCAGCAAGTCGTTTTAAAGCAATATAAAGATTATGATATTTTTGATGTTTTAGTTTTATTGTTGACTCATTTGTTTCTTAAAGCCACACCCACAAAATGATGTCAAGTTAAGTATTATCAATAATTTACATGTATGTGCAAAGCATTCTGGATAATTAAATGCACCATACTTCTTTAGAGGAACAGCTACTTATTTACATTATGGTTTCACCGATAAAGCATCAACTATGTTACATTTGCAATGGGTATTCCACCTGTGAAAAGTAGCTGTCAGATTGATTTACTAGGATATAAGACTGTCTTATTTCTGCACCTAGCATGGAAAAATGGTAGTTTATACGCTGCTGTAGGTAGCTGGTGATTGTGGGTATACTCTTTCATGATGTCATGTGTTTTTAGTTTCAAGAAATTTTTTTAGAGGGTGGTGCTTATGAATGAAATCAGTTGCAAAAATAAATTATATGCCTCATGTGGTGTATGGTAAGGATATTACTCCCATCACTAAGGGTTCGGTTATTTACATTGGGTAAGGAAAGTGTGATAATACACTTGGAATTCCATTTCATGTTAAACTCTTTCAGTTCCTTTATAGTGGTTACTAACCTTGATCTGGTGTTTGGGACAAAGGAAATTCTCATTTGCAATACTTGCTATCTCCTCTCCAATTAAAAAAAAAAAAACACAACTAGACATGTTATTTTATTTTAAAGTTCACAAGAATCACCTCCATTTAGGAAAGTTCCTTTTTGCCTGTGATCTTCTGTGGGAGAAGGCATCAGCTCTGCTGTATTTTGTGCTTCTGTAGTGGCTGTTACTTTTTCCATTGTGGTCCTTGTTTAAACCTCTCCAACTACTTGTGTGCATGGCTAATTTTAACCATTGTCCTCCTGCCTCTGATAAAAATACTGTTTGTACAGGATAAGAAGTTTGTCCTTCTTTTAAGTTCTTCATCTTCCGTGTGCATATCTGCATCTGAGCTCATTTTCCTTCCTTCGGATGATTCTTTTTGGGTGCTAAATGCAGAGGCTCTTGAGGTGGCAATAAAATAAATCCAAGGCGCATAAATGCTTAATGTGTCACTGTCAGAAGAAAAATTCAAGCGAGTCACATCTGCCTCAGGTGATGAAAATTTCCTTTATTAACTGCTAACCAGATTACAGCAACATGTTGGCCAAGATGATCTCAATCTGATCAGCTTGGTTACTGACATCAACTTTTATACTTTCCTGTTACTAGCCAAAATAGCTTTTGTTACATTTCTAATAGTTGACAGTTGGCTATGAAAAACATCTAGGATCACAATTTACCTCAGAAAAGAATGGTTTACCTCAAAACCACAGCTAGTGTAGAATGTTTACCTCAAAACCACAGTTAGTGTAGAACGTTTACCTCAAAACCATAGTGGTAGCTGGAATTTTCCAGAGCCTGCCTCAGTAAATTAACTCTTATTCAGGAGTATAGAAAACAGGTGTTATTCAAGTTCATAAGCAAACTACATCTATCATAGATAAAGCCCATCTTTAATAAACATGGTTCAATGACTTTTCTTACCAACACTTCAGCAAATAGCATATTCATCTTGCTAGATGGGAGAAAGAGACAAATAATAATAATGTGTTTTAAAACTTTTTCTCTTAACATTTCCCCCCTCAAAACACTTTTATTTGTCTTTCTATTTCAGCAATATATGGTAAAAACTAAGTTTTTCTTTGCATACATTACTTCATTTGCAAGACAAACTTTTAAACTTCAAAACATTTGCAAAAGTCACATTTCAATGTATTCACTTTCACCAGTCTGTTGCAACTGCTGGTACATCGTTTTCGTAACAGCAGTATCAACCAGTCTTTGCAGAAGACCCCTGATACAGGGTATACAACAGCAACCACATACCACCACGATAGCCACAGCGACTCCAACGGACACCAGGAAACTGCTGATGAGATGACTCCATTTTCCAAACCACGCTTGTAGAAAGTCTGTAAAGGGATTATTTACCCCAGAGTTCTCTGCCAATTCTTCGGATAACATCTCCAAACCTTTCAAAGCTCGAGTGATGCTCCCATCAGGGGCAGTGTTATTCGGAATATATGTACAACGGAAAGTCCCAAACATCCTGCAAACTCCTCCTTCTTTGGCCAGGAGCATATCTAACGCAATTCGATTCTGCCATGCCACCTGCGAAGTGGCCTCCAGTTGTTCAGCAATACCTTTTAATGCATCTTTGGTATAGTTCACAAACTGCTGCTGGTTATAGTAAATGTAGTTGATCCAGTCCACATTCTTATTGGGTTGAATCCAGACAAAGATGGATGCAAAACCAGCCGCTATTTGGTTTATTGCTTTGTATTCATCAGGCACGCCTCTTGGTACGCCAATGCTATCGATGTAGACATTGCTATCGAAGGATTGCTTCTGTGCCTCTCTTTTTCTCTTATTCAACCACCTCGGCTTTATTTTAGGTTCTCTTACGAAATTGCTTGCTTGAACTGGGAAAATGTAGAATGGCAGAATTAACTTTGCAAGTGCACAAGTTCCTTTCCAGGGAATCGTAAGCCTTGATCTGAGTTTGTTGTCTCCACATAACCACCAAACGTCTGCTAAACTATGAGTTTGGTGCTCCAGAAATGGATTTTCATTGCCATTCACAGTAACATTGCAATAGTTCTGTCCCATATTGCCATAATTCTTTCCTGTGCCATCTCTGGAAATGCACATGTACGAACCTGGATAAGAGATTGCTGTAGGCTGTTTCTCAACTTTGCTTATGACTGGAAAACGCTGGGTTTCATCTTTGCATTTATCTTCGGTTTTGTTGAAGAATAACTTTAACAGACACGTTAGATTACCTTCAGCTTGCATCAATGGGACTGTCGCTAGTTGCTGTTTACCTTCAGCACAAGAAACACAGTTCTCGCGATGTGCCTCTCGGGTACTATATCTAACCCAAGATAACCATTCATTATGGTGTACAAATCCCTTCTCGAGTAACAACTGTTCTTCCTCTGTGAAGGCAAAATCTGCTTTACTTGTAGCATTTTTAAGGCTTTGCACTTTAAGTTGGAGGGTCCCCAAAGGATCAGTTCCAATTGGAAGGGACACTCCGATTCCATATACTCCTGAATCACTTTCTTGTGGTGACACGATGGTTATAGTAATCACTTCAGTACCTTGGAAATGCGCAATTTTTATTCTTTGTTGCCTGCTTTTATCTTTCTCTGGTATCACTGCACCACTTGTTTCCCATCCGTTCACATTTGTTGACCGCCAAACATTTGATCAGGACGCACAGTCTCTATTACACAAGTATTTTGCAAGAGTCAGGAAATCATTACTGTTCCATTTAGCACAGTCCAAAATTCCTTCACAAAGTTTTACCTTGAACATAGTAACACCTGTTTGCGCTTGCAGCACCACCATTCCTTTATCTCTCACAACTGTTCCTTCTCGTATGGACATATTTACTTTCGCCACCAAAATCATCATCACGTAACAGTTCAAGTACCAGTTGAACATGGCCATCCTTCCTTTGTAGTCAGACTTTGCGTTCAGGGGTCCGATGGAGTCTGACCAACATCAATGGTAGAAGGAAAAGTCTTAAGTTTTTTACAGTGGGTGATATGAATCCACGAAGTCCTCTCTGCGATCTTTACAGCTGTAGGTGTTGAGATAAGTACTTGATATGGGCCTTCCTACCTGGGGGATGACCAGTTCTTTCTCTTCACAATTCGGATCCACACCCAGTCCCCGGGTGCCACGCTTAACAAAGTTTCACTTCTGGAATCTGCAAAGGAGTCATTGGTTACAAGAGACTTGACATTTAGCAGCTCCTTCTTATAATCCGCCAGATCCCCACCCCCCTCACGTTCCACTGGCAACAATCCTTGCCACTGCGGGACGTAATATGGTCTCCCAAACAAAAGTTCAAATGGTGTAAGTCCTTTGTAGGAGGATGAGATTCGCATGTACAGGAGTGCCAGTGGAAGGCACGCAGTCCAGGATCTATGCGTTTCTGCCATCAGTTTGCTGAGTTTACTCTTCAGGACACCATTGTGTCGCTCCACCAGTCCAGCTGACTGCGGATTGTAAGCACAATGGTACTTGAGATCAATTTGAAACACTTGACCCAACTTCTGCACAATCTGGTTTACAAAATGAGACCCATTATCACTATAAATGCGCCTTGGAAGGCCAAATCAGGGAATTATTTCTGTTGTCAAAAGCTTTGCTACTGTGTGTGCATCAGGATGCTTTACTGGAAAAGCTTCTACCTACTTAGAAAAAGCATCAATTATATCTAGACAGAACCTTTTTCCCTCTGAAGGTGTCAACTCAATAAAGTCCATACAGAGTGTGTGGAATGGTTATGGAGGGGTAGGGAATGCCTGCTGAGATTTTTTAACTCCCCCCTGAGCATGATACTTTGCACATAATAAACAAGATAAACAGAATTGCTTTGCATAAGTTGAAAATCCTTTACACCAAAACACCTTAGACACTATTTGAACCATTGTCTGTTCTCCTACATGGGCAGGTCCATGGCTAACCAATGCAGCATACCTAAAAAGGTTTGAGGGTAATACCATTTTGCCATCTGATGCCCTATACAACCCATCCTGTTGAGTAATACCATATTTCACCCAACGACATTTTTCTTTCTGTGTTGTCAGTGTTTGCATTACTTTTAGTGTCTCTAAGTCTAAGAGGTGTCCGGGCTCTAAATCATTGTCATGTAAAAGCAAATCATTTTCTTGAGCTGCCTTTTTTGCAGCCATATCAGCAAAAGCATTTCCCCTGGAGACGGGATCTTTTTTGTTAGTATGTGCGGAACATTTACATATCGCTATCTGAAGTGGTAATTGCACTGCATCTAATAACTGTAAAATTAAATCTCTGTGATTTATTGGTTTGCCTGTCACTGTGACCATTCCCGTAGTCTTCCATAGTTGAGCGAAAACATGTACAGTAGAGAAAGCATATTGACTATCTGTATAAATTGTCGCTTTTTTACCCTCCCCTAAGGTACAAGCTTGAGTCAAAGCCACTAACTCAGCTGCTTGTGCAGAATAAATATTTGACATTCCTTTTGCTTCCAAAACTTCAGTTTCTGTGGTGACAGCATACCCTACTAGTGTTCTTCCTACAGTGTTCTTCTTTGCTGATCCATCTACAAACAAAACAAGATCAGAATCTACCAACAGAACATCTTTTAAATCTGGTCGGGGAAGTACTTTGTCATGAATACTCTCTAAACAAACGTGTGGAGTACCTTCTTCTGGAGTCGGCAAAAGTGTCTCCGGGTTAAGAGTAGTACATCTTTCTATGGTCATATGTGGCTGTGTCAGCAGCACTGTCATACATGACAAATGTCGACTAGGAGATAAAAAGGTTATCTTATCTTGCAAAAGTATAGTAGCTACTGAATGTGGAACTCGCAATTTTAATGGGTGAAACAAAACTAATGATGCTGAGGCTTGCACTGCCATGGTGGCTGCCACTACAGCTTGAACACAATGCTACAATTCCCTTGCAACAGGATCTAATCTGGAGGAATAAAAAGCGATCTGTCTCTGTTTATCCCCATGTACTTGTACCAGAACTGAAGTCATATATCCTCCCTTACAATCAACCATTTGTACAAACTGCTTAGAATAGTTCGGAAAACCCAAAACAGAGGATCCTGCTATCAATTGCTTAATTCTATTAAATGCTTGTATTGCCTTATCTGTCCACTGTATATTACTTTTAGCTGCCATGGGAGTGTCATAGATCAGTGCGGTCAATGGCCCTACTTCTTCAGCATAATTAGGAATCCAACTTCTACAAAAATTAGTCACACCTAAAAATGACATCTCCCGCTTAGTCGTAGGCATAGGTGCTTCAAGAATTGCTTGTTTTCTTTTATTTTCCAATTGTCTACCTTCCTGCAAGATTAAATAACCCAAGTATTTTACTTGTGCTTTCCACAATTGTAACTTCTCTTTATTTACTTTATGTCTTTGCTCAGCTAAAAAACTAAGAAGGGCTAGGGTATCCTTTTTACAACTTTCCTGCGTGGGTGAGGCCAATAAAATATCATCTACGTACAACAGGACCTGGCTTCCCTCTGGGGGAACAAACTGAGCTAAATTCGCAGCCATTTCTTGTGCGAATATTGTCGGACTCTCACAATAACCCTGTGGCAATCTGGTGTATGTGTATCTTTTACCTTGGAAAGTGAATGCAAACCAAAATCTACTCTCCTTGTGTAGTGGTATGGAGAAAAAGGCATTGCTTATATCTATGACAGAAAAATATCTGTGCTGAGGTAGTAAATCATTAAGTAATGTATAGGGGTCAGGGACCACCGGTGCTCTTGGGATCACAGCTGAATTAACTGCTTGTAAATCCTGAACCAACCTCCATGACCCATCGGTTTCTTTACAGGAAACAACGGAGTATTGCAGGGTGAATCTGGGCATTCAACAAGAATTCCTACCTGTTTTAGCTGTTCAATAACTGGCTTAATTCCCTCCTCCGCTTGCTTACTTAGTGGATATTGGTGCTCACGAGGTCTAAAACCTGACTTTGCAGTTATACAAACTTTACCTGCAGTTTTCATTAATCCTACATCTCCTTTACCTTTTGACCATAAATCTACAGGCAAGGCACTTAACGCACTATCTTCCTCTTGAGTTAGGAGGATTTGTCATGCCATTTCTGTTTTGTCATCCCTGAGGTGCACACTTGGTCGTGCCCAAGTCACCCAATTTAATCTTTGTACCTGGATCTGTTGATCTTTTAACTGACTTTCAGACATTGTTTTCCAAATCGTTACCTTTTTCGCCAAATCTACCCAATGTGTCCCCACTGCTTTAGTAACTGAGATATGTGGGCTATAACTTGAGCGATATAAAGAACTCATTTCCTTAGTCAAAGTACAGGTTACTACTGTATTACCTTGCGTATCCCAAAACATATCATTCAAAATTATCCTTGCACACTTGTGCTTAAAGAATTCTTTTTCAAATTCTTTATCCGGACCAGGGGCCTTGTAGAACATTGTACAATGTAAGTGCACCGCAACCTGCGGTGACCCGCTCCTAGATTTACTTAGAGCTAGATTGATCAACTCTGTATCAACTCTCCCCGGGCTGTCTGAAATCAAGTATAGGCTATACCAGTAAAACAAGTCTTGTACTCCTATACTACTAAGCCATCCGCTAACCTTTTTGCCTCAATACCCTTAGGTGTGGGAATTGCCGCTATTCCAAACACATGCATCAAATCTCTTCCTAGCAAATTAACTGGACAAACCTTTGTTATAATTACCCTACACCTAACAGTTTGGTTTGTTTGCGGATCTGTGAACAGTAGAGGATGAGACAGTGGTTCCTTATAAATTTTCTCGTTTGCCGCTTTTACAAGGACAAACTCATCTGTTTCGCAGTTCGGAGGCAGAACTGCTGGACCCAAAAGTGTACACGATGCACCTGAATCACATAAAAACTCCACTTTCTGTCCCTCAACCAAAAACTCTATCATGGGTTTCTGATCTAGATGCATAGCAATACCCAAATTTGCCAGGTTTATGACTTCACAGTCACAATCCCGCCCTTCCATTAGAGTGTTTCTGACATTCATCGTAGAGAGTGTCTGCCTCTTCACTATCCCCATAATGAAGATGGCGCCTTTCTTTACTATCATATAGTCATGCGGAGCCCTTGTTCGTAAGCTGTGGGGGATGTTGCCACTCTTCATAGTCGGTAGCGAAGTGCCCACGTCTACCGCATTTAAAACATTCTCCACGTTTTAACCTTTCCCTATAGGCTGAATATCCACCCGGTTCATTTAATGTGTCCCATTGTGGGCCCCCACATTTTTTTACGCCACCACGGCGCCCTTGCCTCCTTTGGTCCTGTACTAGGAATATCCCACCATCATCCCCTACTGCTAACACTTGTACTTTCTTTTTCTTTTTTAGATTAAAATGTCGCTCAGCATGCCATGCATATTCAAACAAAGGTTGCAGTCTACATGTTCTGTGATCTACCATGTGCTTAGTAATAAAACTACTTATCGGAGCCTTACAACCTTTAAGAAAAGCATTTTTCAATTGCTGTTCATACGGACTATCATTAGTCTGATTCTGCGGAATCATCATTCCACAATGGTTATTGAACACTTCTGTCAGTCTTACAATATAATGATCTACAGATTCATCATCATTTTGGATGCACTGATTTATTACTGTCCAATCTGCTCTTGGACGCCATCAGAAATTCTCTTTAACAGATCAGTGACTTGTGTGTCTAACACCCCAGAATTATGCTTTAATGTAGTGCCGTCATCTGCCTTACATGTCCAAGTACCACAAACTAAGTGCCAATCTGGACCTAAGATTTGTCGCACTACTTGTTCTACTTCTAAACCATTTAGATGATAACTTAAATGCATACCAACTATGTCCTCAGAAAACTTTTGAAAATTAACCTTGGGATGAGGAATACCATCTGTAGCTCGTTTTATATCCTCTCTAGCCCAGGGACGATAAACTAAACTAGTTGGTTCTTGTCCAACATCTCCTGCTTGTGGGTTTGCTACTTGTATTAAGGGAAGAGCTTCTGAATGGTCAGAAAGTTTAATAGCCCAATGTCCTTGCCCTGCTGGTCCTGACCTTAACTGCATAGGTTGGTCTACCTGTTGCAAAGCAACTTTAGGTACTACGGGAATTTGTGGGTAAATTGGAGGGGTCACAACATTTCCTTGAGCAGCTAATGACACACCCTGCTGTACAGATCCCACATCTTCAGACTGATATTGAGGAGGTTCCCCGGTATGGCAGCAGCAATTTCACCATACGATGGGGCAGTTGCCTGCCTTTGTACTGCACAAACTGTGTGCTCATCCTCCTTATCTAAAAATAAAGCTACTTTTCCACTTGGCACCAGTGATCCCTTTTGATTTATTTTCTCTTTTTCCTGACACTGTTTTTCTTTTATAGCTCGTTTATTTGCTTCTTCTAACCATTTTTGTGCTTGGGGAAATCCCAATTGTCTTTGCTTTTTAGTTCTAGTTCCTGCATCTCTTTTTAAATCTCTAACCAATTTTGCACAGGCATTCTTATTCAGTGTACCATCAAAATCATATTTCAACTTCCACTTCTTAAAAATTTAACATTATTTTTGTTTAAACTTTTCATATACTTAGCATCAGCATTTAAACAGACATCACTCTCACACTTGCAGCAACTTGAACCCATGTTTTCCTAGATTTCTTATTTTAGGACTGTATATTTTAGGACTGCATTTCTTGTTTTTAGGACTATATATTTTTGGACTGCATCAAAATTATTTTTACAGGGCTTATTACAAAATGGGGCTATCTTAACGGGGATCCTACAAAATAACAGGTAATCCTAACAAAATAATCTTAATAATTATTCCTACCCACCCTTAACTAAAAATAAAACCCCTGTCGACAAGGTTAAAGTAAATTAAAAGAAAAAAAGGTATTTTCATCCTACCTGAACCAGATGAGACTCCGTTTCCCCTTGTTGGTTCGGAAACCATCCCTCAGATAGGGATCAGAGAGCGGCCAGCCTCTTTCCAATGACAAATCAGTCGGAGGGCTTTCTGTCGAGGGAATCTTAAGATGAGAAACCCTCACCTTCTCTGTCCGTCTGATCCGTATCTTCGTAGAGGTTTCCGGTCCGAAGGACCAAAATGTCAGAAGAAGAATTCAAGCGAGTCACATCTGCCTCAGGTGATGAAAATTTCCTTTATTAACTGCTAACCAGATTACAGCAACATGTTGGCCAAGATGATCTCAATCTGATCAGCTTGGTTACTGACATCAACTTTTATACTTTCCTGTCACTAGCCAAAATAGCTTTTGTTACATTTCTAATAGTTGACAGTTGGCTATGAAAAACATCTAGGATCACAATTTACCTCAGAAAAGAATGGTTTACCTCAAAACCACAGCTAGTGTAGAATGTTTACCTCAAAACCACAGTTAGTGTAGAACGTTTACCTCAAAACCACAGTGGTAGCTGGAATTTTCCAGAGCCTGCCTCAGTAAATTAACTCTTATTCAGAAGTATAGAAAACAGGTGTTATTCAAGTTCATAAGCAAACTACATCTATCATAGATAAAGCCCATCTTTAATAAACATGGTTCAATGACTTTTCTTACCAACACTTCAGCAAATAGCATATTCATCTTGCTAGATGGGAGAAAGAGACAAATAATAATAATGTGTTTTAAAACTTTTTCTCTTAACAGTCACAGCATTTTCGTTCTACACAAGACTTCATCAGATGTAAATAGTTATCCTAGATTACTAATTTATATACTGTCTGATTATAAACCACCAATTAAACAACGTAGCCCATTCTTTTTCTAAAATCTGTTTAATTCTGTATACCCATCATAGTTAGTTATAACTGTTCCTTCATATATATCTTTTTCTGTGTTTAAGCTATGTTTCTGTATATCCATATGTATACCCTCCTTACCTAGCAAAGGTGCACTTCTTTCTTTCCTTTTAAAACTTCACCTTTGACCTCTTCTATCATTTTCTTAGGGTAACACCTTCCCCTAAACATTCATCAGTAATTCACATCCTATTATAAAATCACTATCGTCAGAGGTCATTCTACTTCCACTTACAAATTGACCTTTTACTAACCCCTCTTTTGATAATGTGGATGTCCACTTGTGTAGTACAGGTATGAGTTAGAAAAAGTTGATTTTCTGTACACCATAGTTTTAAATTTACCATTAATTTTTTGAATAGTAAGGTCCAGGTAGTCCATTCCTTCCTGTTTTATTTTGTAAGTAAATTTCAAATGTTTGAAATATAGTTAAAAAATTCAAAAAAAATTTCTATAGTATCTATCCAAATAGGCATATATTGTCCAAGTATCATTTGTATAAGTTCCAACAACCAGCATATTTTGAATTAAAACTACATTTATACTCCCAATTTGAAAGAATCATGTTAGCAAATGTGGGTGCACATCTAGCCCCCTTTGCTACACCTTTTAAGTGTTGGAAGAATTCCCCCTCATAATGTATGAAATTATTTTTCAGTACTAGTTCCATCAATATTAAACTGGTTCGAAACTTATTATTTGTTAAACCTTCATGTTGTGAAATTACTTCTTCAAACCATTCCATTCCCTCCTCATGTGGTATGGAAGTGAAAAGATCAATGATGTCTATTGTAATGAAAATTTATATTATCCTTGTATAGACTAGAATTAATACTTTTCAGAAAGTCCCAAGAATCTTTATGTATATTCCTTCCTTCCATGGAAATTTCTCTAAGTTTATAACTGTACCCTCAGCTGGGCCTTCTACATTTTATGTAATGGAAAGGACTCTTGGTTTATCATTATGAAGAAACTTAAATGGGTCTAAATCTGTGAGTCTCTCTAATAATAAGTCATTTAATACAAGAAAAATTTTTCTATAAGCTATATTAATTTAATTAACTGACACTTTAATATATTTTGTGTCATCTTCTAAAATATTAATTATTTTAGTCTCTTATCTGGTCTTGTGAACCTTAAAAATTTATTTTTCATTTGACATCTTAGATAACATTTTGTTTGAAATGTTAAAGATAATCTGGATTGCTCTGTTTTTATTATATTTTGTATAAATGTTATATTTATCACTCCTAGATCGGAGCAGATGTAAATAAATGTTACATAACAGGAACATTTTTATAATGTTTTGTTTTATTTGGAGAAAGTAGTCACATGATTGAGTTACATAATCTATTTAATTATTAGGTTTCATCCTTGTGAATTTTATGTGATGAAGTGTATGTTATTAAACATCATGTTTTTGTTCTTTTCTTTCAGTTGGGATAGGTATTCTCAGTGTAATAGGTGTAAAGGTGTTTGTTTCCCCCAGGGTACAGTACTGCATTTTTGCACTACGCTTTAGACTATGGTTTCAGCACCAGAAATTAGTATTGTTTAGACTTTCTTATATGACATGGGTATCTGTTGCATGGTATGGCAGCACAGAGTTTGCAGTCATCAGCATATTTTGTCAGCTAGCGACCCTTTGTGACAGCCTAGACAATAGAGAAACATATGTGGAAGAGGACTGGGACCTAGCACAGAGCCCTATGGTGTGCCATTGGTGGCAAGCCTTGTAGAAGAAAGTGTGTTGCCAGCACTCACCATGTGGTCTTTGTCTGTAAGACACCTTGCAGTCCAGCAGGATACATTAGGGTTGGTATTTAAGTGGGTCAAGTTTATTTATTTTGGCAGTATTTTGTCTCTGCCATCTGTCAGACCCCTCTCATCTAGTCATCATATGAGGAGAAGGGTCAGCCAGAAGGAGCTATCTTTAAGGCAGCCAGCAGGCATAGTTTGATTTTTGTACTTTCGATCCCTAACTTCACTGCATATGTCCTGTATTATGAGGATTCAATGTGCAATGACCATGCTGGAAAGGGTATTTCACTCACTTTCACAGATGATGCCCTCCCCCCCAAGACTGCCCCCTGCCCACCCCCTGAGGCCAGTACTCTCATGTAACCTCCAATCTCTTTTGGGCATTCTGTTGTGGGACTAGTACCCTGACTTGCATCTAGCAGTCTCCCCCCAAAGGGATATAAACCAGTAAACCTGCATCACTCCTCCCTTCTCCCCTGCCAGCTTTAAGATGTGCCTAAGCTGCTATTCATGCTTGGGTCACCTGGGTCATAGTTATGGTTTTATCCCTCTATAGCTTTGTAGCTGGCAAGGTGTAAATTTGTTTATGATACCAGCATGTAGGATAGTGTAGAAGTCCTTCGTCAGATTAAGGTAAGTATTGTGTACAGACTTGACCATTATCCAGTGCTTCAGCTATCTCTTGAAGAAGTCCATCAGGTTCAGTGGACAGGGCATTATCTTCACAAAGCTGAATTGGGTGGGATCAAAGGATTGCTGACTGTTATTGTAATTATATATGTGTTCTATTGTAATACATTCTACTACTTAATAGATTAGTAAAGCTAATAGGTCTTTAAGTCCCCAGTCACAGGTGTGGCTTCCTTTGTGCAGGGGTACTTTTTGTGACTCTTCTGCAAGCTGAGACACATGTACAGTGGACAGGCCAAGGTTCAAAAGGATTACAAGCAGATCAGTGAGGCTATGCTTAGTTCTGAGCAGAGACAGCTTGATATGCTGTCAGGGTCCCATGGAACTAGTATTTGTGTTTTAGATGGACCATTTAATACCTGTTATGAAGTAATTTTGAGAACCAGCAGCTGCCATTTTAGAAATGGGAATATAAGCTGGGGACAGAGCATGTGGTGGAGTTGAAACTTAATTTGCCTGCAAGTATATTGGCATTGCCTTTCAGATTTGAAAAACGCTGCTACATTAAAGATCATCTTGTTGAAGAATTGAATATTATTTTTCAGATTTCTCAAGTAGTTAAAGAAGACTGAATGGTTATCCCTGGCATGGACTTCTGTAGACATAGCCAATATGTCAGCTGTCTAGGGTGTTGCTTGACCAGGGGGTGCTTTTTTCATTTTCTGAATTCACAGTACCCTGTAAGGAAAGTACTGCACACCTCCCAATTTTGTGGCTTTATGCTCATTCTCACCCAGAAACTAGATAAAGAATCCCAATTTATTACGTCCAAGGTGGCTGCGCATTGAGTAATAGCTTAACTCTAGCTTTCTCAGTGTGAAAACAGAAACTCAGTAGAGAAGGCCAATAGTCTTTTGTGTTCATGGGTAAATTTCAGTAACTGGCTAGTAAGTGTTCTGTCTGGATGTCAGGAAAAAAAGAAATACAGAGGACCTGAAGGAAAATAGCTACAAAAGTTGAGGAAAAGCCACTGACTATCGGAGGTTCTGCAGCTGTTCAGCAAAAGCAATACAACCTCCAGAGATGACTTCCAGTAACCTACAGGAAGATATAAGACAACTGCATGCAGACCTGGTTAAAATAAATGAAACACTGATTGTGTATATCAACACAAACAACAAAAGGCTGGAAAATGAAAGAAGCTTTAAACAGATATTCAGATGAGATTCTAAAGCTGCAAAAATCAGAGGTTGAAATGAAGAAAAGGCTGGCTGAATATGAGACTGCGCAGGAAGAGATCTTTCAAAAAATAATAGACTTGGAGAACAGAGCACGTTGGAAAAACCTGAGATTTTCAGCTATACCAGAGAAGCTGGAAGGAACAGACTGCATTAATTTTATGAGAGCACAAATAAGCAACTGGAGTAGTATTCCACATCAGGAGTTGGTTGAAAGGGCACATTTTATGTATGATCCAAACCTGGCTATGAGAAAGCAACCAAGACCTTTAATAGTAAAGATGCAATCCTACCAGCAGAAGGAGTTAATTCTGACAAAATTGTGGCAGAAGGACAGAATACTAAAAGTGGGAGACAACAGATTGTTTGTGGAGAATGATTACTTATTGTACAACAAGCAGAAGAAGAGTAAATTCATCCCACTATTCAGAGACTATCGAGAAACAGCTGTGCAATTCAAACTGCTGTACCTGGCTGTCTTCAAGGTATTCTTCCCTGGAGGGACAAAATCATTTTTGATGAAGTACATGCTAAGGAGGAAATACAGAAGTTTGTCCAACAAATAGTGAGCTGTGAAACCAAAGGAGATTCTAGTTCATGTTCTTCTGTTAATAAAGACCACAGAGAGAGACTGTACCTGTGAAAACTTTTCCACTGTTTCAATGGAAAATGTTGGTGAGAAGGAAGGGAGCACAAGAGTTAACTAGAAGAATTTGAGAGTACGTTGGAAAGGAAGCAAAAACAGGATTTGGGAGATGGAGATGAACAATAATAAAACAGCATAATGCAGTGCAGTAATTCTATTTGTGAAATATGACAGAACAAGAAAATCTGGAAATATTAGACATTTTCAGAATTTGTTGAACTTGTGGGGGACTCTAAAGTGTATACCCTACTTCATGTCATTAATATTCAGAAAAATGCTTTGGGGAGGGGAAAGAAGGGAGAAAGTTAATTGTAAGTAAAGCAAGCATTTTTTTTTCTTAATAGTGTAATTTTTGTTGTGTATGGTTTTCCTTCCATCCTATAAAGTTATGTTTTCTCAGTTATGTTTTAATGTAATGGGGATTATAAATATGCACTGCCATTCTTCCTTTCCTTTCTCCCTTCTCTTTTTCTTGTTCACTTTTAAGAAATGTAGGCACTGCAATGTAAAAAAAAAAAAGCTTGGTTAAAAGAGCACAACAAAAGAAAAAAGTAATGTTTTTTTTTCATTCTTGCATGGAGAATGACTGGATTAAAAACCTTATATTGATTTAGTAAGTTTTAATTCAGAGAAAGCAAGTAAATGAAAAACAATATTATTATGAGGCTTTTTTCCAGCAAACGAATGTGTGCTTAGTAGCAGTTCTGTATCTGGCCCTCATGTCTCCAAGGAAACAATGTGATCAAGAAGTTGACTGTCTGGTTCTCATATCTCCATGGAGGCATTCTGATAATGAGAAATTGGTTACAGTCTGGTGGAGAGTGATTAGCTGGGGGAAAAAAGAAAAGAGAAACTGGCTAGGAGATGATGTTCTCCAAAAGCATTCAGGGGTTTTCCCAGCTGGAAGAGCTATAAAGATAAGACAAAACCAGTTTAACGTGGATAACCTTTTTTTAGGTTAACCCAATTCTGTATGTGTGGGGCTGTCAGTTTGGGATATTTGTTCTTATTAGCAGGGTAAAACTTCAATATTTGAAGATGTACATAGTTTTGTGTGATTAGATTAATAGGTTTAGGGGGTATTGGGGGTTTGTTTGTTTTTTTTGGTTTTTTTCTTTTTTTTTGACTGAGAGCTTTCAATAAAACAAAAAGTTTTGTAAGATGTGATGTAACATTAGCTCAAATGGATATGACAAGAAACAACTATATAAAAGTTCAACCTGCCAAACAGTTTATGCATATAACACAAAAGCTGTTTTACATAAAAGGTGGGAATAATAACCTTTTAATACAATGATGCTTTCTGTAATGTCTTTAAATGTCAGTTGTGTCACGAGAAATACAAAAAAGTAGTGAATTTTATTAAAAAATGTAGAGTGCTAATAGTATTATTACAGGAGACACACTTAGAAAGAACTGAATGTGTGAATTTGTTAAAGAAAGGTTTTCAGGATGGTTATTTGGTGGAATGTCTGGGACAAAGGAAAAGAGGAGTACTTACATTAATTGTAAGAGGAGCTCCAGAAGTGATAGAAGATAATGGCAGAATTTTTGAGCTAAGGAGCTACTGACAAGGGAGGGATTACCCTGGCATGTATTTATATTCCACCTAAAACTGCTGTAATGGAGCTTAAGAAAATTCTGGAAGAAATAATCCGTTTTCAGCAAAGAATATTACTTGAAAAAACAAGTGGAAAACGACCACCACGGCTAATAAAATAAAATAAAATTTATTGAAACAAAGATAAGCGCTTTCACGTACTAGGTATGCTTCTTCAGATCTAATAAAATTGCAGATTCAAACTTCCATTTTATATAAAAAACTTAATTGATTAAATATCCCAATTAAATACATTGTTTAGTAATTACATTCAGGACAAGAGACGTCACATACTGATTCAGCCGTAGCTTTTCATCTCTCATTGATGCCTTTTATACATATTTACATGGCTATGAGTTAAAACACAAGATATAAATTCACATAATAAATGACATTAAAATCTCATTTGTAATAAATGTAAAAACATGTTCTTAAATATTAACTTATAAATATATAAATAGAATAAAATAAATAAATAATTCCAAACATGACATTTTGAGCAAAACCATCTTCATAAATCTATAGCGCAGCAGTATCTCTAACTTCATTGCCGTGCATCAAGAATAGGTTTAATATTAACCGCTTGGTTGAGTCCAGGTTCTAAATCTGCAATTTTATTAGATCTGAAGAAGCGTACCTAGTACGTGAAAGCACTTATCTTTGTTTCAATAAATTTTATGTATTTAATTAGTCGTGGTGGTCGTTTTCCACTTGTTTTTTCATTGTTTCTTTGCCTTTGGGAAGCACGACATTTGGACTTGAGCGGTACTTTTGTTTTTTGCCAAAGAATATTACTTATAGGGTGGTGACTGGAATTTGATTTGCAGCAGTGAAAATGTGTCTTGGGGCCCCAGAAGGGAAAGTATAACAAAGGAAGGTAGATTTTTGAAGAAATTTATGAAGATATTTGGCAGGGAAGATGTGAATTCAGTAATAGGAGTTCAGCATGAATTTACATATTATTCCCCGAAATATAAAAACTGGGCTAGGCTAGACAGAATATACATTTCACAGGAACATGTGCATTTAATTGAATGTCTTGATATTCGCCCATTAACTATTTCAGATCATGTGCCAATAATATTTAAAATAAAAACACAGGGTAATGAAATAAAAATGAGACACCAGCCCTTTCCCACCTATCTTTTGAAAAGAGGGGAATTTAAGGAATGTGTAGTCGGGATTATTCAGGAACTATTCAAGAGGATATAAATTACTTCTGAAAATATAGCTAGGGAGTGGGATAAAATTAAGGTGGAGATTAAAAACAAGGTGGAAATAAAAGAAAGGGTTGAGAAGCAACAAGGATTATTTAGAGGGACTGACAGATGTTAAAGTACTGCAGAATAGGGGGAATCTCACAGAACAAGAAGAGGATCAACTGCAGAATGCTAAGCAGAAAATAAGGGATTACCTTGATAATATACATGAGTTTAGAAAGATTGCTGTTAAGCAACTGTATTTTGGTAATAACACTAGAGCACAAAAGCTTTTATCACATTGACTCGGGCAACAGAAAGTAGAAAGGGCTGTTGCCAAGCTTAGGGAGCCTATAACAAGGAAGGTAAAGAGATTCTATAGAGGTATTAGAAATATTTCAGAAATTCTATGAAAATCCGTATAAAGCAGAGAAATATGGAAATCAAGAAACGATGCAAATGGATATGTGTATGGAAGAATTAAATATGCCAAGGTTAGCAGTAGATGCGGCTCAATTACTAACTGTTACAATAGGAAGAAATGAGATAAAAATTAGGACAACTGTGAGTACTGATTGGGCAGAACTGTTCTCAAAAGGGCTCAACTTTGTGCCAACAACTGGTAGTGACATTGTCAATACTACTTTAGAGTTTAAATTATTCTCTAGGAAGTTGAATTTGGAACTCTTTTTTTTCACAAGAGGGGGCTGGACAATGCATGTTGCATGAAGTCTAGGCCGATTAAATAGACCAAGTACTTTCATTCCCCCTATGTACCCAACAGTACAAATGTATGAGACCCTTTGTGAAAATTAATTCAGAAAAGTGGTTGCCAAAAACAATAACAAAAACCTTCTTGACAATAATGGGGCCAATAATTTAACTAGGCAAGAAACTACTTTGCTCCGTAATATTTTGAAGAATGATGAAATCAGGATTATGAAACTGGATAAGGGGGGAGGTATTGTTATCATGGATGTGTGTGATTGCACTAGTAAAATGACAGACTTATTGTATAGTGACACATACAGAGAGGTTTCCAAAAACAAGTTGAATATATCCTACAGGCGTATAGATTTAGACATTGAACAACTTTTACTCAATGAGCAAATTACTGTAGAAACTTCTAGATTCTTGGAAACTAAGTATCCTAGGATTCCTACCATTTTTGGAATCCCTAAAATTCATGAGTATCTCTGACCCCCCCCCCCCCTTACGTCCGATTGTCGATGCAAAAGCTTCTAAAACCTTCAGTTTGGCTAAATATATTGACAACACTGTTAAGCACACTCTCGATAACAGAAACCTGGTGATCAAGGACTCCTGGGACTTTCTGTCTAAAGTCAAGAACAGTATGTACCACGAGGACTTGATCTTGGTCACCATTGACATCTGTGACCTCTTCTCAGTAATACCCCATGATGTTGGACTAGAATGGTTCTATGACTATTTATGCTTAAACAGTACATTGAACCATGACACTATCCTTACTATCAGGTCCTGTATAGAAATGGTTCTGGACAACAATTTTATCACTTTTGAGGAGCATTTATTCAAGCAGGTGCAGGGGGTGGCAATGGGCGCATTTTGCGCACCGTCATTTGCTAACATTGTATTAGCACAGTGGGAAGACCTCTACGTAATGAACTCTGAATTCAAGGACATGTGGGTACTATATGGATGGTACCTGGATGATATGGTCTTATTTTGGCATGGGAGCGAAGATGACCTGAATAGGTTCTTTGTTTACATCAACAACACCACCAACTTTTTGAAATTTACCATGACCAAGGACCTTGACACCTTGAATTATCTGGATGTTACTATTAAGAAAGATCATTTTAAGGGTAGGTTTACTTTGCACATTTATAGAAAACCTACCTATTCTAACTCTTTGTTGCATTTTGAGAGTTGCCACCCTCTGCATCAGAAAAAAATCCCTTGTCAAGGGTCAATATGTGAGATTGAACAGAATGATGTCTGACCAGGACGATTTTATTAAAGAATGTGATGTCCTAATGGGTATGTTGCAGAAAAGAGGTTACCCCTTTAACTTTGTCAATGACATAGCTGAAGAAGTCAAATCAAAAAGAGCTGGGGTATTTATTCTACACTCTTGGAGAAGCTTGAAGGTTTGAATAGAACCTCTGGTTTGGTAAAAAACTGACAGTTTTACTTGGGCATGTGTCCTGCCCTTCACCAGGGATTTTTTTTTTAACATTAGAAGCATCATTTATGATTTTTGGACCATTTTTTGTTTGGATGAGAAGATCAACAAAAGGTTGGGGGAAAACCTCTTGTGGTTTACACAAAGGGCACCTCCTTGAAAGGCCTGGTGGAGAGGAAAAAGTAAAGTCAGGCCTTGGTGGAACTTTTAAATGTGGGAGGTGTGGACAATGCCCCTATATATTGGACACTGATTCCATTAGAGTCAGGAACTATGGTAAAATTACTACTATTAAGAAGTGTTACTGTTACACCAAGGGAGTGGTATATATTGCAACCTGTATGGTATTTGAGGGGTTCTATGTGGGGAAGACAATCAGAGCCCTCAGACAAAGAATATATCAACACAACTATGATATACTAAAAAACAAAGAAACCAATGCTTTATTTAAGCATATAAAGGTACATCCGACACATTATTTTAAATTTTTTGTACTTGAACAAGTAGACCTGGGTCCACGAGGGGGGCCCGATGATGACTTCCTTGAATATGTAGAGCTTACGTGGCAGATTAAATTAAATGCATGTCAACCACCTGGGCTCAATGACAAGTTATCCATTAGTTCTGTATTAAAACTAAAATCAGCTTTTTTATGTGATTTTATTCAAGATCTGTGTTTTAAATCATACTATAATACACAATACATTAATGTCTATGTGGTTGGTAGGTGGCAGTTGGTGCGTTGTAGTGGGCAGTTACTGTGATTATGTGTTAATGTTTTTTTAAACTGCTTAATTATTTTACAGGAAATTATGTTTGCTTTGTCAACTAATGGCCGTAAAGGTTAGGGTATATAAATATGGCATTTTCTGTTTGTTCTTGTTCTGATGAAGTCTTGTGATTTTGACGAAAGCGCTTAACTTTTTTCAGTACATTTTCTGTATTTAGTACTACAGTGTTCCTTTGGTGATCCTTTTCATATATTTTTTACTTGGTTTTGGTGTTCGTTGTTTCTAAGTTACTTTGCGTGTTAGTATTAAATTAATAGGTTTTAGGGGGTATTGGGGTTTGTTTGTTTTTTTTTTGTGTTTTTTTGTCTGAGAGCTTTCAGTAAAACAAAAAGTTTTGTAAGATGTGATGTAGCATTAGCTCAAATGGATATGACAAGAAACAACTATATAAAAGTTCAAACTGCCAAACAGTGTATGCATATAACACAAAAGCCGTTGTACATAAAAGGTGGGAATAATAACCTTTTAATACAATGATGCTTTCTGTAATGTTTTTAAATGTCAATTGTGTCACGAGAAATACAAAAAAATAGTGAATTTTATTAAAAATGTAGATTGCTAATAGCATTATTACAGGAGACACACTTAGAAAGAACTGAATGTGTGAATTTGTTAAAGAAAGGTTGTCAGGATGGTTATTTGGTGGAATATCTGAGACAAAGGAAAAGAGGAGTACTTACATTAATTGCAAGAGGAGCTCCAGTAGTGATAGAAGATAATGGCAGATTTTTTGAGCTAAGGAGCTACTGGCAAGGGAGGGATTACCCTGGCATGTATTTATATTCCACCTAAAACTGCTGTAATGGAACTTAAGAAAATTCTGGAAGAAATAATCCGTTTTCAGCAAAGAATATTACTTATAGGGTGGTGACTGGAATTTGATTTGCATCAGTGAAAATATGTCTGGGGGCCCCAGAAGGGAAAGTATAACAAAGGAAGGTAGATTTTTGAAGAAATTTATGAAGATATTTGGCATGGAAGATGTGAAATCAGTAATAGGAGTTCAGCATGAATTTACATATTCCCCGAGATATAAAAACTGGGCTAGGCTAGACAGAATATGCATTTCACAGGAACATGTGCATTTAATTGAATGTCTTGATACTCACCCAATAACTATTTCAGATCATGTGCCAATAATATTTAAAATAAAAACACAGGGTAATGAAATAAAAATGAGACACCAGCCCTTTCCCACCTATGTTTTGAAAAGAGGGGAATTTAAGGAATGGGTAGTCAAGATTATTCAGGAACTATTCAAGAGGATATAAATTACTTCTGAAAATATAGCAAGGGAGTGGGATAAAATTAAGGTGGAGATTAAAAACAAGGTGGAAATAAAAGAAAGGGTTAAGAAGCAACCAGGATTATTTAGAGGGACTGACAGATGTTAAAGTACTGCAGAATAGGGGGAATCTCACAGAACAAGAAGAGGATCAACTGCAGAATGCTAAGCAGAAAGTAATGGATTACCTTGATAATATACATGAGTTTAGAAAGATTGCTGTTAAGCAACTGTGTTTTGGAAATAACACTAGAGCACAAAAACTTTTATCACAGTGACTTGGGAAACAGAAAGTAGAAAGGGCTGCCGCCAAGCTTAGGCAGCCTATAACAAGGAAGGTAAAGAGATTCTATAGAGGCACTAGAAATATTTCAGAAATTCTATGAAAATCTGTATAAAGCAGAGAAATATGGAAATCAAGAAAAGATGCAAATGGATATGTGTATGGAAGAATTAAATACGCCAAGGTTAGCGGTAGATGCGGCTCAATTGCTAACTGTTACAGTGGGAAGAAATGAGATAAAAATTGTGATATATAACCAATGTACAGGAAATTAAATAGGAACAGATGATATTCAGGTGGAAGTTTGGAAGCTAGGAGGGGAAAAAACTGATAGAGATCTGGAAGATTTTGTTTAACAGTATTTTAAGAGGAGGAGTACCAACATCCTGGAAGAAAGCATTGGTAGCTGTAATATCTAAAGAGGGTAAAGATCCATCAGATCCAGTTTCATAGAGGCCCGTTTCAATACTAAACCATGATTATGAAGTGTTTGTCTATAATGGCTAAAAGAATGGCAAAAGTAATGCCAAAGTTGATAGATATGGATCACTGTGGTTTTGTGGAGGGTATGCAAACATTTGACAAAATTAACAGAACAGTGATGATCCAGAGTGAAGCAAAATGTAAGAAAATACCATTGTTGGTGGGTTTTGATGCAGAGGAAGCATATGACAGCGTATGGTGGGACTCTATGAGCAGGGCAATGGAAATATTTGCATTTCCTGAAAAAAAATATAAGGTTGATTAGGAGGATGTATGAGGGACTGTGGCGAAAATTAAAGTAGGTAGGGTCCTCTCTGATAATTTCTGCTTGAGTAGAGGAACCAGGCAGGGGTGTCTTTCCCCTTTGTTATTTGCATTATATTTAGAGCCATTGTCAAAGTAAATAAGAGACTCAGAAATTCAAGGATATAATTGGTGTGATAGTCAAGAAAAGCTGGTTGTACCTACAGATGATATTATTTTATATTTTACAAAACCAGAACAAGGCATTACAGTGTTGTGGAACATTTTGAGACTGTTTCAAAATCTTTTCTGGATACAAAATTACTGAAGCAAAGGCAGTAGCAGTAAATTGTGCACCCACATATGAATTGGTTCAGCATTATCCATATTTATGGGGACATGACAACATTAAGTATTTAGGAGTATGGATTAAAATGATTCTGGTGTGGCAGCTAAGAATGCGTGGGAGGAGACTAAAAAGATAATACAAAAACTGAGAAAATGGAAGCTGAAGCTTTTTTATATGGATATAAATAGTAAGATACAAGCAGTTTAAAATGTTTTTAGTCCCATTAGTCTTATACACAGGTCAGGCATATTTTTATCAACCAGAGGAAAAGTTGTGGATAGCATTTAATAAAGAGCTGGAAGACTTTGTCTGGAAGGGGAAGACGGCAAGAGTCAAGTGGGATAAAATGATTCTTCAGTAGAACAGGGTGGATTGGGATTACCTGACTTGAATAGGTATTTCAGAGCTACACAGTTAAGACTCCTATACATAGCACAAGCAGAAAACTATAATGCAAGGTGGAAAGGGATGATGATGAAACACTGGGGAAACTCAAGAAACAAGGAGAGACTGTGATGGGATTTTACAGGCCTTTAAGGAGAATAACCATCATACAGAATATTATATCTGTAAAGTAGCAAAAAGTATCCTAAGTACTAAGTCAACATGGGAATGGAGAAAGGGGATTCTGCCGATAAGGATGACTGCAATTAGGGATATGGACAATAGGCAAAAGGGGGCTGGAATTTATTGGAGAAAACTGGCAAGGGAACCAAGGTATTGGGAGCAAATAACTAGAGAGGGAAAGATAATCGAACGGAAAGACGCCAAGAATTTATTTGGACTGCAGGTTAGAGATTGCCTTCCCTATCAAAGACTGATATCTGTGTATAGGCAAAAGGAAAGAAATAAGAGGGGTTCTAAAAGAAAGACCAGCATTGGTAGAGTTTTTTGTAGGATCTAGAACAGAAGCTCTTATTAAAAAGGGATAGTTAGTAGAGCATATAAAATATTGCATGATAACTGTAAGAATCAGTCAGAGGAGGTTAGAAAGGATTGGGATGAGAGATTGGATAAACAATTCACGAAGAAATAGTGGGGAGGATATATATATGTCTCCAAATATGCAACAAAATCTAGAAGATTTAGGATTTTTGCTTGGAAATGTTTGCATAGATATTTTTATACCCCAAGTAGACTCCAGAGAGTTTTTCCTCATTAGACAGCAAATGTTGGAGTTGTGATTGGGGAAGAAAGAAGTAATTGGGAACATATTTTATGAAAGTATTGCGAGTTAGCAGACTTTAAGGATTCCCTGTGAGATGCACTGTCTGAGATGCTGGATGGGCAGATTGATGTGATGAGGGAAATGATTTTTCTGAGCAATGATACAGAATTGGAATTGCTTAGACATAAGGCCTTGCTGTGTATAATTATGGTGGCTGCTAAATAAGTTGTTGTTGTTCTTTCGGCTTTTCCCAGTTAGGCCTTGTTGTTGTTCTTTCGGCTTTTCCCAGTTAGGGGTCGCCACAGCAGAACTCCGGCCCGCTAATGATTGGCAGTAGATTTTTACGGTGCCAGCTCGACGCCCAACCTTCAACGAAGGCACGCCCATTTACGCATGTCTTTCGGCTGCCAAATAAGTAATTACTAGAAAATGGAAATTGGTATCTAAACCAACTATACTAGAAGTAATGAATGTAGTAACAGAGATAAAGCAACTGGAATTGAAATCTTTAGAAAAGGGATTGTAACAAACTGCATAGGAAAAATGGGAACTATGGGAACAATACATACAGGGAAGGAATGAGGTTTAAAAGAGAAAACAGGACTTAATTGAGCTATGTAATGTCTGACTTAATGATTGGGTAGATTATAGTTGAGGTATAATGTTTGCAACTGGGAGTGTGTCTGTATGGTTTGTGACATAAAATGCTTGCAAATAGGATTGAGTGGATGTGTTTTTTTTTCATTTATATAAATATACGATTGCCTGTGTTGCAAGTGATGGTTTAATAAATATGTTTCTTGTTTTTAAAAAAAAGGACAGGAATTGAATAATTTATGTAATGTTATTTAGGTTATATAATCTATAGCGATATATGTGAAGTATAATGTTTAACGTGAACTTGTTAATACAGTTTTATTACTTTTATCTAAATGCAAATTTGCCTATGTCACAAGTGATAATTCAGTAAAGGTGTGAAAAAAGGAATCCCAATTCTTTGTCAGGATCATGGATAGAGCTGAACAGAAAACCTGGAAATTGTGAATGCTGTACTGAATGTAATGAATGTGGGGAAGACTGGAACAGCATTTAGAATCTGTAGCCAGCAGCCCATGATGGTTTGTAACATAATGTTGTGGTTGGAGTCAGGATGGACTGGATTGTAGCAGATTTTTTTTATCCTGACAGGTAGCCAGATGTTATGGGCAATAGAGAGCATGGACTAATTTGCATTTGTATGAAAATTGGAATGCTGTATACTGTGGCTGGAATGTGTAGTGTGAAACAAAATTTAAATAAATTATTTTGACTATTATTACTTTTATTTTTCTTGTAGCAAAATATCTAATGTTTATATAGTCAACAGTTACTATAATTTGTGTATATGTGGGGTGCAGTCCTTTCTGCGGTTTGCTTAAATTAAGCAGTATTCTGGCTTTGAAGGACTAATGTTTATTTTTGTGAAGCAAGTGAGTGTTTTATTGTGGCTGGCTATTGTGTATTTGTGTGACACATAGCTGAAATTAAATACTGTGGTCTTTTTTTTATTGCATTTAAACATACAAGCTGTACATAGTCAACATGACTGTAAATACTGGAAATGGAGACCTATCTGTGGTTGAAAATAACTGATCCTTTTGTCATTTGTTTGTTATACAGTCATCCTTCTGGTTTTGTAGGATTTATTTGTATTTACGTGAAGTAAGTTGGAATACTTAATTAGGGGTGACTACTGTGTGTTTATATGAAAGCGGTGCACGCAGTCAACATGATGGCTATAAATGTTATGTACAAGCACTGTCTGTGGTAGAAAAGTCACTGGCCCTTCTGTCCTTTGCTCCACATAAACATCAGAGGACTAATGTACATGTGTTGGAATACTTTACCATAGCTACAGTTTATATGAAACAAAGTTAAAATACATTAGTGTGACCATTTTTTTATTAGTCACAGTCAGACAAATATATCACGTTTTGATCTCATGGCTGTAAAGTTACTCTTTTTTAGATTACTAGAATCTAATTTGATCTTAGTACTCTTCAGTTAAGAAATGCATTTTTAAATATTGTTACTGTTTTATTGACCTTAATATGTAGATATCTACAACTCTTGAACTATGTTTAATAGACAAAAATAAATATCTATCACTTTACTAGCTCATTAACGTTTTCTGTTCGTTCAAGCTGTGATTTTAATTTTATGTCTTCAGTGATGTTACAAGATGATGCGTATTGCCTAGGGTTAAGGGCTGTTGGTCATTTTCTACTATGTTAAATGTTATTGTTAGATAAATAGTTATCATAACTGTAGATAATAGTTAAGATTGAAATATCCCTAATATTAGTTGTGTATGACTTCAGAATGAAACGTGATTAAATGTGCTTTGAGAGACAACATCCAAAGATATTCTGATAGTGTGCTTTCTTTTTTGGAGTTGAGCATGATTCTGATATCTGAGCCTTGTAAAGTATTTAGTAAATTTATGGAAGTAAGGAGATTTAAAGCTGTCAAAGCATTTCTTTTTGTAAAACATATTTACATTTTTGAGAAAAAAAAACAAGTCTGAAGTAGAAAGATGAGTAAAGAAAAGGGAAATTTGAAAATGTCTTAGCCATTTTATTCAAAAATGGCTGAAAAACCTAGACATGATTAAGAAACAATAGTACAATATTCCGTTATCTCATGTCAACCACCCTTCATCTTTGACATACAATTTTTTTTCCTTAACATACATTTGGTTATTGAGTTCTCCTTTCTAGCAGTTGGCTTAATGATTAAGGTGTTTACTTCACAGATATAAGGTACATGGTTTGGTTCTGAACCTTGTGTTGGGAAATTTAGCAAGGCTTAAAATGGCCCACAAGAGCAGATAGCATAGTATTAACCTATGCTGTGGGCACAACATGCAGCATAGTTTGCTCTTCTTTGTGCTATATGAATGTATTCAATGGATGGTGCATTTTAATTCCTTCCAGTTGTATAGACATTCAAAATCAGGCTACAGATACCCAGCTGGGAAACCCTTCATATCTTACTTCAGGAAGGCTAACCATACCTCCTCCTCATAGCATTTGCTTTATACACCACTGAAACTGCATTAATTCTAGTTGTTTTTGTTCTATACCACAGCTGTAAAATGCAAGACTTCAGGGCCCTACAGCTGCAACTTCATCTGCAGAAGAATTTGTATTTGTTTTTACTTAAGAATTTTAGATGTATCAGTGTGAATTGTTCTCCACACATTTGCAAACTATTGTGAACAAAAACCTATGTCTAGAGGTTGGACAGGTTTAGGTACAAATGTACCACATGGAATCCTGTAATTTTCTGCCTCAATATTTTGGAGTCTAATAATATGTTATGGTTTACTTTTATAATGACCTTCTTCTGGGTAAGTCAATATGTCTGAGTAAATTGGCTGTAGCTATAGATCTTTGAAAGGTCACAGTAGCATTAAGAAAAACATTCCATTGTTTCTTATTACTTGTTTGTATGTTGTTCATCATACCATATGGTGCTATTGGCATATACATAGTTAATGTGGTTAATATTTACTATATCAGGACAGGATTTGTTTATCAGAAGCATTCAATGTCTGAACCGATATGAGTGCAAAGCACTGATGCTTATAACTGAGCTACTTTTAAGAGTCTGTCACTGCCAATGTTGCAGTTTGACCTGTGTTGGCTTATTCAGGGGGTCTATCTACTAGGAAAACAAAGGCTAGAGCTGATCTAGCTTTGTTAGCAAGTAACTCAAATGTTATAGTTTACTGCTGCAGTGACGTGTCCCTCTAAAGTATGTATTTATTTGTATCAGTTTGCCTTTGCTGCTTGATAATCATCCATACCTCTCATGTAATTGTCAGATTCATTCCTTTTCCCTGGATTGTGGATCAGACATGAGGGGATAGCATTCAGGCAGCCAGGTGGTGGATAAAGATTCTTCTGTTTTTGCCATATCTCAGATGTGCGTGGGTAGGTATATGTGGCCAAGCAGTGGGCTGAACATGAAGGAATGCCTGTCTCTCTTCTGTGAGGTTGTATCCCAGCAAGCACTCCCATCCATGTCATAGACACTCTAAGCTGTCCTTCCCCAATTTCCACCAGCGTTGATCCTGCCCAAGTGTGTATACCCCCCACCCTCTCTCTAAGGGGCGCAAGCGAGGTCTGCCTCTTCATTCCTTTCTTTGCCCTCCCTGACTTCTCCATTACCAGACCCACTAGTCATAGGCTTGTCACCTAGGTTATAGTCAGGGCTGCATCCCTCTAGGCCATGGAGCTGGATCTGCTTCAGCAAGCTGCAGTTGCAATGAGTGTGCATTTATCAATATTTTTAGGAAGAAGCACCTTAGCCCATCTGTCTGAATTGCATCAGGTGCAGCACTGGCAGACCCTCAACAGTATCATCTTTAGAAAAGCAGGTAGTGAGCTTTATGTGTTAAACTAGCTGCTTGCTCTAGTTTGTAATTTAATTTGCATTACTTTTTGTCATTTATTTATTTATTTATTTATTTATTTGACATTTGTTGACCGGCTTGGTCCATCTGGGCTGATTCCCTTTTTCAGTGGAGACCCAAGGAGAAAAGCTCCAGAGTTACAAAATCTATACAAGTTGCAAGTATAAAAACATTTGCTAATACACACAAAAAAATACCTAACAATGTAAAACAAGTATGCAATCATAATACTGATTACAGATTATAACATTGTTGGCTAGCTATGTATATAAGGCAGGTAGTCCAGGAGAGATTGAATTTAAAGTAGAGAGAGAGGAAGCTAGTAAGGGGTGATTGGGTAGCAGTGAAGGAGAGAAGAGTGCAACAGTAGTTGTTGATCATTCTACTGGTGAGGAGATAGATATAGTAAAGGACATTTAGGAGTAGGAGTAGGGGAAAGGGTTTAGTGGGGAAGAAGGGAGGGTGAGTTTGGAAGGAGGTAGTGTTAGGTACTAGTAGGAGAAAAAGATGTGAGACATTGGGCTGGAGAGGTGGATTAGTCGGGGGGGCTGAGAACAGAGGCAGAGTTTATTTAAGCTAAGGTGATTTCTCAGTCTTTTTGAATAGAAGTTTGGATGTAGTGTTACGTATGTCCAGTGGGAGTTTATTCCAGTGTTTGGCGGGGTAATAGCTGTACAGGTTTTTGCATATGTTGAGTTTGGGTTTGGTTATGGTCAGAATGTGTTGGTCAGAGCTTTGGAGTGACCTAGTTAGGGTGTAGGATGAGATGATGGGAGATATTGCGGGGCAGAATGTGGGCTGGTGTAGAATGGAATGAATTATTTAGAGCTGGGAGAGAGTAAGGTTGTGAGGGAGCCCTAACCATTTCAGTTTTTGTAGAGCAAGACAGTGGTGAGAGGAGTAGGGAAGTTCAGCATCAAATTTTGCTACTTTGTTAAAGGTGGATTCATGTTTGGTCGTAAGAGAGGTCTGCAGGTTGGTGAGAATCTGAGAGCCATAGAGAAGGGTTGGAAGAAGGTAGGCATGTGATAGAGCATTTTTTGCTTGAGGGGAGAGAAAGGTTTTGTTTCTGTAAAGAAGGCCGAGTTTTGGTGGGTTTTCTTGATGTTGTTAAGTACATGCTGGTCAAATTTTAGCTGGTAGTCAATGATGACCCCAAGAAGTTTAGTGTGATTATCCACCATAATGGGTGTGTTGTTGTGGGAAGAGATGGAGAAGTTTGGTTTCAGGTGGGTCATTGTTTTTGGAAAAAAGAGAAGGAGTTTGGTCTTTTTTAGGTTTAGGATTAGATGGTTTTGGTTGAGCCAGGTCTCAACAGACAAGAAGGATTCCTGAGTTTTAGACGGGAGTAAGGAAAGTGTGTCTGCAATAGTGATGACTGTGGAGTCATCAGCATATTGCATTAGAAAATGAGTGAGGAGTAGAGATAGATAACTGATTGGTGAAAATGTTGAAAAGCAGTGGTCCTAGGATTGATCCTTGGGGAACTCCCATCAGTACTGGAAGTTCTGGGGAGATAGCTGAATCCCATTTGACGGACTGGGAGCGGTTACTAAGATAACTAGCAAACCAGGAGATAGTGGTATGGAATAGGTTTATGTGGGAGAGTTTCTCTAAGTGTAATGGGTGGTGGACAGTATCAAATGCTTTTGATAGGTCAAGAAAGAGACGAGGCAAGTTTATTTTGTTCCCTAGTTTGAGCAATAATATTTATGAAAGAGAAGCGAGCTGTAGAAGTGCTATGGCCAGGACGGAAATTGTGCTGGGTGGGGGTAATTAAGTTGTCTTGGGTGTGAGGTGCTGGAGAATTTGTTTGTGTACACATTTTTCCAGGATCTTGGATGGGGGAGATAGTATTGCGATAGGCCTGTAGAGTTAGTAAGTTTAGTGGAGTTACCTCCCTTGTGGATAGGTATGGTTTAAAACTTCTTCCAGATGAGTGGGACTGTAGCTTCAGTAACAGATCTGTTTATGATGATAGTGATGGATAAAGCTATAGAGTTAGCAGCCAGTTTTAGAAAAAGTGGAGGGAGACCATCTATGGAGGGATAGCAAGGTTTGAGCTTAAGGAGCACTGATTTTATGTAAGAGGTAGATACTGTTTGTAGGTTGAAAGTCGGTGAGGGGTTAGAGTGATTGGGGGGGGAGGCAGGTGGAGTGGTGTTGGTGTTGGAGTGGTTCATAAGTGCACTAATGGACTCTATGATGTAAGAGTTGAAGTTAGTAGCAGTTTTGAGAGGAGTAAGTGTGGGGTTTGGGTGGGGGGGTGTGGATGGGTTTCCTGGACGTTCAATATCATTTATAGTATGCCAGAATTTATGGGGGTTGTAAAGGTGTGATTTAGGAGGGTTAGTATAGTAATTTTTTTGTCTGTCTGATTTCTTAGCCTGGTTGCAAAGTTGTCTGTATTGTTGTAGGTGAAGGGGCAGTTTGGTTTTGATCCAGAGTTTCCATTAAGTGTCTCTCTGTGCTATTAGTGAAAGAGTGGAGGGAGTAAGCCAGGGAGACACAGTGGATTTAATCCTGATCTTACGTAAGGGTGCCAGGGAGTTTAAAATGCTGAGGAATGTGTTGTTAAATTGAGATGAAAATGAGGACTGCTTCCTCAAGAAGTAAATGTTTGAGAGAGGTCCAGTCAATAAGGGAGAGCCGATGGTCGAGTTTGTTTGGGCCAAAGATGTTAAGTTGTCAATCTCGCCTTCATTCTTGCTGGATGGGTTCGGAGCCGATCCTCTGCTCCGACTCAGCACTTGCTAAGCTCGAGAGCTAATTTTACCAGCTCGAGGCAACCCTATATCCCATGATACAAGGCGGAGATTACTCAGATCTCGTTTGCCGCTTCGCTAACGAGGTGCCTTCTTTTACCAGCTCTAGGTAAGTGAACTTTTCAGAGACTTTTTGTCTACCCTCTTTAACTTTTTACATATAAATATTATTTTTTGTTAATTACCGACTCATGTTAACCCTATTCCTGTCAGTGTTCCCTTCTTTTGAGAAAATATTCCCTTACCCCTAGTTATGCCTTAGGCCTTCCCCTCCCTAAATTTTTCCTGTCAGGGATTTTTTGTGTGTGACTGTCCGTTATCCCTGTTAGTTTAATTTAATTTAATTAAATTGTTGGACTGAGTGTGTTTTTTGTGTGAGTGTGTTTCCGGTGTTTCATCGACACAGTTATGTCGAAGGACACTAAGGTCTCAGGCTTCAAGAAGTGTGACTCGTGCTGTCAGAAGATGTCTCTGACAGACGGTCACACTTCTTGTGTTTATTGCCTGGGACCTTCGCACCTGCAGGACTCTTGTGCTATCTGTCATGCTTTCAGCCCAAGAGTCCTGCAGGAACGACAAAATAAGCTCATTTTAAGGGGGCTTATTAAAACCCGAGAACTCCCCGACTAAGTCGGCGCCGGGGAAGCCCTCGAAACCTGTTAAGCCTTCAGCTCAGGCTTCCAAGCCGTCGGCTTCAGGTTCTTCCTCACCAGGCTTGAGATCGGCTCCGGCCGGAGCCGATCTTTCTATACCAGTATCAGTATCGGCTCCATCCGGCGCCAATACTGTCAAGTCTAGACACTCAGTGTCGGCTCCGGTTGGAGCCGACGTATCCTCGGCTCCGATGGCTCCATTGATCTCAAAAAAGAGATCTCGATCCCCTTCTCTGGAATCTATTCATTCGGCTCCTTGATCACCCTTGCTGTCGGAGCGGAGCCATCGGAGCCGATCTTCTCGGTCATCCAGGCTTATCTGATCACGACCTTGAGAGAGTGGTGAGTAGACTATTAAAGTCTCAGGCATTGGCCCAAATATTCCATAGCCCATCTCAACAGACGGTAGCTATATCACATCAACCGAACATTCCTCCTTCGACTCTCTTACAGAGCTCGGAGCCGGAGCTCCTCGGAACCGGTACCGTTGTGACTTCGGAGCCGATACCACCCCTTTCGGCTCCGTCGTCCTCGGCTCCGATTTCCTCCTTGAAACCTTCATTGGAGGGATCCGGGCATCTAGTCTCTCTCGTCGGCTCCGAGGGGACAAGTGGCATCGGACCCTTGTCCGACCCCGTTCTCCCTCTCGGAGCTTCGGCGTTGGTGAGCTCGGCCCCGGCATCTGCCTCGGAGCCTTCCCTCTCGGTGAGGCCTGGGGTTCCTATCTCTTCGGAGCGGGAACCTTCTGGTCTCTCTGATGGGGGAGCCTTCGAGGTGATGAGGAGTGTACTAGCCCCTGGGCTTAGTCAACGGACAGTTCCATCAGCTCCTCCCACTACAGTGCCTGCTGACGTCTCTTCCCACTCTCTTGCTCCCGGACCCAGAGATCCAACGCCTCAGGTTTCTCCATTGGGAATATCTTCCTCTTCCGAGGCTTCTCCTGATCCATCAGGAGAACCCCCCCGTAAGAGGACATGTAAGAGGAAACATTTAGACTCCCCTGAGTCTACTACATCAGATACTGACTTGGATGAGTCGGAGGGGTCCCCAAGGTCCTCCTCTGAGGATGTCTCATTTTCAGACATCCTTGAAATCCTTAAACAGAGGGGGAACTGGCCCTCCCTTAATCCCTCCAAGGACGAGTCAGTATACCTGGAGGCGTTCGGATCTCGACCTTCCACCTCCTGGGTGTCTCCGCCTTTCGACCCTCTCATGGAAGTAGTGGCTCGGAAGGCATGGATGGCTCTGGATTCGGTGGAACCTACCCCCAGGAGACCTTCAAAATTTATTACAGCCCCACAAGATAGACAATACTTAACAAAAGGTGTCCCAGTTGATGCCATGGTGGTGGCTGCTGCCACCAAGAAGGAATTAGCTGATCCTTCAGTACCTGTTCATCCTCCTAATAAGGATTCTAGGACTATGGACAGGTATGGTAAGGATTTTTCTTCAGCGACTTTTGCCATGAGATCGCTGAACTACTTATGCCACTTCACCCGCCTTCAGAGAGATGCTCTTAAAGAGTTGGGAGAAGTTTTACAGGATCCGTCAGCTGCTGGGTCTCAGGATAAGATTAGCTCACAGCTAGGAATCCTTAACTCCATTGCTAACTCCTCCATGCGGCTCATTTCTTATGCAGCCGATGGAGCGAGTAGGGCCGCAGGCACAGGAGTGGCTTTAAGGCGTCAGTCCTGGATGCGGCTTTGTAATTTTGCAGACCCCTTCAAGGCATCTTTCACAAACTCCCCTTTTGATGGCTCGACCTTGTTCGGTCTTCAAGTGAAAGACACTTTGACTAGATGCGAACAAGATGGCAAGACTCTTTCTGCTGTAGGAGTCCGTTTCTCCACCCCTTCTAGACCTTACCCCAAAGGACAGAAGGGAGGGAAAATGTGGTTCCGCAAATCTCAAGGAGTCACGCCTGACGCACAAAGTCAGTTTACCCCCAGAGGCAGAGGGTGTAACAATAGACGCCACCCTAGGGGCAGAGGGGGTCCGCAGAATCAGGGTAGCAGAGAGCCTCTTTCTGACAAACCCTTCCAGCATCCCTGAGATGTTGCCCGATTGTCCGCCTTCGGAGGCAGTCGGGGGAAAATTATCGCTGTACCCAATAGCCTGGCTTTCCCTTTCTCAAGACAAATGGGTACAGTCAAATATATCCGAGGGTTACAAAATTCCCTTTATTCAAACCACAATTCAACAAATGGGGAACCCTTCCAGACATTCCACCCGGTCTAAGGGAACTAGCAGTACTAGAAATATCAAAACTGCTTGTAAAAAGAGCCATCCAGCCAGTCCCAGCGGACCAAATAGGATCCGGAATCTACTCAAGGTTGTTTTTAGTTCCAAAAAAGACAGGGGACTGGAGACCAATATTAGATCTGAGCAAACTCAACAAGTTTGTAAAGAAATCAAGATTCTGGATGGTCACGCTTCAGTCCATTCTGCCCTTTCTGGGCAAGGACAATTGGATGTGCTCGATAGATCTTCAGGATGTGTACTATCACATAAAAATTCACAGACGCTCCAGAAGATTTCTCCGCTTTTGGCTGGGGACCAGTCACTTCCAATTCAGAGCCCTGCCCTTTGGACTCACTACAGCCCCCAGAGTGTTCACCAAATGCATGGCAGTGGTTACGGCTCACCTGAGACGTCAAGGATTCCAGGTGTTTCCATATCTAGATGACGGGCTCCTCACTGCCACCACCAGGCATCAGCTTCTCCAAGCCAGAAATTACACCATTCACACTTGCAGAGGGCTAGGAATTTCTATAAATTTCGAAAAATCTGCCTTGTCGCCTTGTCAGTATATTACTTTTATAGGCGCAAATTTGGACACCGTACAACTTTCTGCAAGGTTGACGGACCAAAGGATCTTGGACATTCAAAGACACATCCAAGTGATTCTATTCAGCAACAAAATTCAGGCCAGATTTGCTCTGAAAGTACTGGGTCTTATGGCGGCCGCCATAACACTTCTTCCCCTTGCCCGCTTTTACATGCGGCTGCTACAATGGATGCTATTCACCCAATGGTCCTTTCAACAACTTCCCATATGTCACGAGATCATAGTAACTCCAACTTGCAAAAGACATCTGACTTGGTGGATATCGTCCCCTCAAATCCATCAAGGCAGACCATTTGTTCCTCTTGCCCCGGTTGCCACGGTTACATCGGATGCCTCCCTGATCGGGTGGGGGGGGGCATTATCAGGGCAGAATGGTCCATGGCACTTGGCAACCTTTCGAGTACCATCTGCACATAAATGTTCTGGAGATGAGAGCAGTGCTTTTAACGTTGCAAGCCCTCAACGACTCTCTTCCCCTGGGAACTATTGCAGTCCAAGCGGACAATATGTCAGTAGTGTGGTACATAAACAAACAGGGCGGAACCAAGTCCTATCCACTGTGTCGAGAGGCTCTCAGACTTTGGCAATGGGCAGTCTCCTGTCACCAGTTTCTGATAGCAATGCACATCCCCGGGAAATCCAACATCATAGCGGACAGATTGAGCAGAGCTATTCTCATGCCTCACGAGTGGTCTCTCAAACAGTCAGTGACAGAAGAGATTTTTCAGAAGTGGGGCCTTCCTTGCTGCGACCTTTTCACTACACCTCAAAACAGCAAATGTTCAGACTTCTTCTCTCTCTTCCCCCTTCCAGGCCATCCCCCCAGAGACGCTCTAACCCAAGATTGGCCCCGGGGACTTCTTTATGCTTTTCCTCCTTTTCCGCTGATACCTCAGCTAATTCAGAAAGCAACCGCCTTGAGAGCCAAGTTGATTCTCATTACCCCTTATTGGCCTCGACAGATTTGGTTTCCGTTCCTACATCATTACCTCTTGGTACAGCCATGGCATCTGGACCCGGTTCCAGATCTTCTGACCCACCAGTCGGGTCAACTGCACCAATCCATACCTTCTCTCAACCTCACTGCTTGGTTGCTCCACTTCCATCCCTAGCCAGGCTTCCTATGATTTCTAATCCTGTACGGGATATCATAGTAGCTTCCCTAAAATCTTCTACCAGAAAGATCTACACTAGTAAATGGCGACGTTTCTGGGCAAAAGCTAGGAACATAGACCCCTATACTGCTCCAATTCATTCGGTGTTGGACTTCCTAGCTGACATTTTTAATTCAAGAGCTTCATGCTCTCTGTGTTCGCCCTCCCTATCTAATATTTCACAAAGATAGGGTATCCCTAAGAACTAATCCGTCTTTCTTACCAAAGGTGGCATCTCAGACTAACCTAAATCAGTCCATTGATCTTCCAGTATTTTTCCCGAATTATTCTGATAGAGCTGAACAAAAGTTACATTATCTCGATGTTCACCGTCAGCTGAGATATTATCTGGATAAGACAAAAGATTTTTAGGAAATCTGATCAACTTTTTCTATCCTATGCAGAGAACAGGAAAGGCCTTCCAGTTTCTAAGGTAACTTTATCTAGGTGGCTGTCTTCCGTGATCACTTACATTTATCAGCTCAGAGGCAAAGAGTTGGTTTCTAACCCAAAAGCCCATTCTACCAGAGCTCTAGCTACATCTACAGCTTTTCAAGCTAGACTTCCAATAGACACTATTTGTGCAGCAGCCACATGGGCCTCTCCTCATACCTTTGTCTCACATTACAAATTAGATTTGGTCTCCAGAGACAGAGCAAATTTTGGTTCCACCGTTCTCAAGAGTCTGTTCCATTGAGCCACCCAGGATAGAGGTGCTAGGGACGCGGTCCCATCCAGCAAGAATGAAGGCGAGATTGTCACTGTTAGATAGAGGCACAGTATACTAACCTCGAAAAAGGGCATAGCAAAATAAATTTAAAATGGGTGGCGAAAGCCAAACACATTCTGGCTAGGCTTATAAATGCCCTAGGGCAGATAGCCTAGTATGAACCTATGAACCTATGAACAATATTTAGTGGCTTTTTAGTTTCCAATGCAGTATTTAAAGTAGATCAATGTCGCCATCTAGTGGGCAGATTAGTTTACTGCAGTGGTGGGGTAGGGGCATCCAAGGGGGGAATCATGATGGACTGGAGAGAACAGGATGAGTGGGCTCTGCGGGAGGCTGGTAGCATGCACACGTAGGATTATAATATTGTTATTAGGTGTGCAGATGTCTTTACAAATAGATACATACACATGGGTTTCTTTTGATTGTTAATTACAGCTTCAAGTTCTGGGGTCCAGTACAGCACTAGAAAATTAGGCATTTGCTTTAGGTAGTTTCAACAGGCAGGAGTCCAGGGTAACTCAATGCAGGAAAGACCAGGGAATGTATATTGGAAGAAAAGTGGTATAAAACATTACTAGCACAGGGTGATTGAGAGCAGCTAGGTTGGAAATACAGGAAGACGTTGTAGAAGAGTGTACTATACGGGTATGCAGGAGAGGAGACTCTACTAACAGAAATAACTTACAAACAGCAACTACAATGTAACTACTACAAAGGCAGAGAAAGGCACATAACTTAAAAGGCAACTGCATTCACATTAGTGAGACTTCAATCAAATTAGCGTGCATATCACATTTCAAAACATATATGCATAGGAAAGCAGGTTTGCAGTACATATGAATTGCTAGCCTAGGATACTAAACATTTAGGAGTAATTAATTTTCACATGAGGTTGTACTTATTAAACTAAATTTCATAAAGCAATCAGGCTAAATCAATTGTTGCGGCTGACAAAAAATAAAGTAATAGTATCCACATGAGGCTGTACTAATTAAAAACTTAAATACATAGAGCAATCAGGCTACATCACTTTCTGCAATTGACAATTAATATAGTGAGGAGGAGAGGAGTTCAGGTTTAGGCTAGTATAGCGTACTGCTGTACTCAGCACTAAAGATGAAGCATTGCCCTCGTATGCTTTGCATGCATTTACTAGAAACAGGTTTTAAACAGCTGTCGTTAGCAATTCTAACCAGGCTGATGGGCTGAGAGCATTTAATTCAGGCAGCTATAACACTTAGATACACACCGCACCAAGGAGCGAGCGTTTTCCACCTTAGCTTTATCTACATGTGAGAAATGTGTGAGTATAGCATACTACTGCACTAAGGATGAAGCATTGCCCTCGTGTGTTTTGCATGCATTTACTAGAAAACTGGCTTTACACAGCTGTCGCTAGCAATTCTAACCAGGCTGAAGGGCTGAGAGCATTTAATTCAGGCAGCTATAGTACTTAGATGCACACCGTGCCAAGGAACAAGCGTTTCCTACCTTAGCTTTATCCGCATGTGAGAAATGCAGCTAAGACAGCTATCGCTACTAGTTCTATGCAAAATACAGGGTAGGTGTGATTAGGTTTAGGCCAGTATAGCACACTGACGCCCTCCGAACCTCCCAATGCCAGTAACGAGCATTAACTGCTACAGTGTTAAGAAGATGTGTAGCACTCAGGATAGAATAGCTATTGCTAATGCATTTAGGATAGAGAGAGGGGAAGGGGGTTAGAGTGAGGCTGGTATAGCACTCTGAGGCTCACAATGCTAATGAGCGAGCATTGACTACTACACTACAATCGTTTTGTTAAGATGCACCTTAATCAGGTTTAAATCAGGCTAGAATAGATGTCACTAATACATTTAGGATAATACAAGCAGATACACCTTAATCAGGCTAAAAACAGGCTAGAATAGATGTCACTAATATATTTAGGCTAATACAAAGGGCCAGGGTTAGATTCAGACAGGTATAGCACTCAGAGGCTCACAACGCTAGTGAGCGAGCGTTTTCCACTGCACCACTGTCGTTTTGCATTACATATACCTAAATCGGGCTAAAATAGCTATTGTTCAATGATTCAGGTAGAATAGATGGGCATATAGCATCGGTTTCAGGGAGATATGGCACTCTAGTGCAAGTTACACCAAGGAGCATTCGTTTTCCACTATAATTGATAAAAATATACAGAAAACATGCTAGAACAGCTGTCGCTCATGTATTTCAGTTACTAGCAGGGCAGAGAGCATGAGATTTGGATAGAGATGTAACTGTGGATCATGTAATACCAAGACGCGAGCGTACTGACTTCATGGTAACTATGCAAACATACATGTGCTGTTATTGCTAATGCCTATCAATAAAATTGTAGCTGAAAGTAAAGGCAACAGTAGGGAGCACAATTGTAGTCACTTACAGTAGCAAATACACAAGTGATGAGCAAAACTTACCTAAGAGTGGAGCCAGCAGCCTATGCAGTTGGGGATATGAGGGGACTGGATCAGATTTTAAAAATGGTGCCACGAGAGCACACCCATATTTATAGGATTAGGAAGAGAGGCTGGGAGAGAGAGTACTAAGTGGGGGAAGAGAAAGGCAGGACACAAGGGCTATACAGGCAGCTGGAAAAAAACAGGGAGGACTGAGGCAGGAATTGAGGTGGTGGCTGGGAGTGGAAGAATGGGAGGAGGTAGGGAATAGAGATTGTTAGAGCCAAGGAGATGGAAGAGCAAGTCGGTGAGGAACAATCAGTGAGGAGAGTAGCAGCACAGGTCAGAGAAGGCTCAGGGTGAAGTACAGCTTTGCCAGGAGAGACTGAAGGGAAGGAGGGAGAATATAGGGCAAAAGAGCAGAGTAGAACAGAGAATATCAGGTAACTTATTCGTATTCAGCAATGTCTTAATACAGAGTTGGGGAAGGGCAATAGAGCAGTGTAGGGCAAACAATATTGAGTGGCTTTTTAGTTTCCAGTGCAGAGTATTTAAAGTAGATCAATGTTGCCATCTAGTGGGCAGATTAGTTTACTGCAGTGGAGGGGTACGGGCATCTAAGGGGGGAATGATGGACTGGAGAGAACAGGATGAATGGGCTCTGCGGTAGGCTGGTAGCTTGCACACGTAGGATTACAGTATTGTTATTAGGTGTGCAGATGACTTAACAAATAGATACATACACTTGGGTTTCCTTTGATTGTTAATTACAGCTTTAAATCCTGGGGTCCAGTACAGCACTGGGAAAATTAGGCGTTTGATTTAGGTAGTTTCAACAGGCAGGAGTCCCGGGTAACTCAAGGCAGGATACACCAGGGAAGGTGTACTACAAGTGGAGCCAGCAGCCTACGCAGTTAGGGATATGAGGGATCTGGATCAAATTTTAAAAATCATCCATCTAAGTTGCTTATTGTGCCACTGATTTAATTATTTATAGATGATTAAAATTATGCCTTTGATGCAACCTTAGTGGTGGCAAGAGGTGCAGTGTTGGTGATATATCTGCAACAGAGATGTGCTGCATTTTCAGCATTTAAAGAGGGATGTCTCTTACATCATTAATGCCTGATTTTTTAAGTCTGATCTTGAGTAGAAGACCAAATTCCTATTACTTGGCAATTAAGATATTTTATCCAGAGTTTTTTTTTTTTTTTTTTTATATATCTCTGGCTTGGTTATTTTAGTTGTGGCTATACAGTGATTGCATTGTTTATAACTTATTCATGTTGTGACCTCCTATTCAAACCCAACTGACATTGCAGTGTCCTCGCAAATAAATTTAGTACCAATCTGTGAGACTTCTATTCAAAGCCCATTAATGTCTGAATCCCTTATCCCCCCAATTATCTCTAAAGATCATTTACTAAAAGTGCTTACCAATATCAAAAACACTTCCTAAATGAGATCTGACAGTATACATCCTTGCTTAATTAATAGTACTAAAAAAAAAATATCCTTGTTTTCCTGCTTTTCTGAACTAGAATAGTCCAGTCTTCAGATGTTGCTGATCTCTGGGCTTTGTCTTAGTTCCTGTGCTATCCATATCCTTATTTGGATAAGAGGAAGCTTCTTTGTTCACCAGTGGGAGTGGGGAGCACTGAGCAACCTATTTGTCCCTAGAGGATTGGTTCCAGCCCAGCAACTTGTAGTTTATTAGCCATTTTGGGTCAATTCCTGGCTCTTTTCAACCCCCTGCTATAAAGCCCGCTTTTGTGCACTGTAGCGCGTTTTAGCACGAATTAGCGCAAAGTTGCTCATAGAGCAGCATAGGGCAGCGCCGGTTAATCAAGTTTAAACTATTTCTGGCTCCGTAAAGTCTACTCTTCAATTTTTCCCTTAGAACTGCTCTACTTGCAATCTAAACAGCCTATTCTCTAACTGAAAAGCTCAGCACTTGCTCCTAAAGCATTTTTTATACAGGTAAAGCACTCTTAAACAAAATAAAGTACTTCTTTCACCTAAATTCCCTTGAGTACCCATTTCCCTATAGATCCTTTCTGACTCAGTTACACAGCAATCTTTTTCACTATTCTAGCATGTCAAGGGTCAGTTGCTGGCATCCTCTCCTGTTCAGCTGGTGAATCTGGGAATCTTGAGGCAATGTTACAATTGCCTCATGTACACAGACAACCCTCTCCTCCTCCCAACAAATACAAATATATGCGAGAGATGCAACTATATAGCCAAACTGGAGGCTGAGCTCTCAACTCAGTACTGGCAAGACCAGGCAGGAGGAGAAGGTAACCACGCACACCACAAACCCAGTCTCACATAGAACGATCACAACTGCAAACCAAACACATAAACACACAAAACATACTGAGGCGCTGATTAAAAATCTACCAAAACAACAGAGGCCTCCAAAGCAGACACCCAAGCAACCGCCACCTCAAGACATAGCACATGCAACACATAGTTCACAAAGTCAGTGTGCTAAACAGTCACAGCCCTTAAGGCCAAACAACATGCCAGACACACTTGTAATAGGTGACTCCATAGTCACCAGACTGAACAAGGATAAGGTCACAGTAAGCTGCCTGTCGGGAGCTAGAATCCGCCACATAACACAAGCACTCAGGTCACTCCACAGCAAGTACAAATATGACTCTGTCATTGTACATGCCGGTGTGAACGACCTGAGACGTACCTCCCTGGACTACATGAAAAGAGACATAGAGGAGCTCTCTGATTATGTAGCCCAGGCCGGTATGACCCTGACCCTGAGCAGCATCTTACCCTCACCAAGAATGATGCCACAGTACAAAGACAAAATGATCAGTTTTAACAATTGGTTTAATTACTGGTGTCATTCAAAGGGGATCCAATGTCTATCTGCTTGGGATGACATGCTCGACAAGCCACGCTGCTTCGCAAGGGAAGGCTTGCACCTGTCACCGCTGGGCTTCCGGATATTGGCCAAGGCTCTTGCCACCCCCATAGTGCCTTTTTTAGGCAAGGCTCAAATGACAAACCTACCTCCCTAGAAAACACAAGTGGAAAAAAAATAAGGGTAATGCTGCTCAATGCCAGAAGTCTAAACCTCAAGATGCACGCCCTCGAAGCCCTCCTCAGTATGGAGAACATCGATGTCTGTGCAGTGACTGAAACCTGGTTCAAGGCTCCTGAGAACACCCCAGCACTATCAGGTTTTACCTCATATCATGCTTTCCGGCCCCAAAGCTTGGACCAAATCACAAAAGGAGGGGGAGTATCCATATTCATCAAAGATACCCACACCTCCAGGTTAGTGGCAACGCACGAAGCATCAGAGACCATCCAGGTGCAACTAACCATAGGCAAAACTGCCTTACAATTTGTAGCATGCTACAGACCACCCTCTCAAACTCAGGAAACTCACACAGCCTTCCTGAAGACACTGGAGAGTATGAATGTCTCTCCAAATACCATCATATTGGGAGACTTCAACTACCCAAACATAGACTGGGAACATTACTCAAGCCCAAACACCCTAGCCCAAAGGTTCCTAGAATTCATAAACTCAAATGCGATGGAACAACTAGTCACCATTCCCACAAGAGGAGACAATATACTAGACCTGATCATCACAAACATGGGGACAAAATGCTCCACACTGGAAGTATATCCCTCATTGGTAAGATCAGACCATAAATTAATCTCACTGGAAATCCACATCCCGCGGCGCACCCCTGCACAAAAGACCACAGTGAAGAACTTCTCAAAAGCCAACTTCACACTTCTTAAGACTGAAGTGGTATCCTTCAAGGTCCCTGGGCCAGTGGAAACCTCAACCCACACTGCTGAATCCTTTGCAAATGCCTTCTACGGGCACCTTCAAGAATGCATGGATCATGCAATCCCAAATAAAACCAAGACCCATTCCCCCAAAGGCAGGCGCCCGGTCTGGTGGACCCCAGCCATAAACAAACTTTACAACAGAAGGAGGAAGCTACTACATGAAAGAGCAAAATCCCTAAATGGGAAGGCATCTCTGATCAGTACTAGCAAAAAACTACGATCACTCATAAAATCATCCAAGGCCAACTTTGAGAGAAAAATCGCAAAAGACACAAAAGACAATTACAAGGCCTTCTTTAGCTATGTTAGAAACCTGGGTGGAAACTCCCAGATATGCTCAGAGTTAGTCCAAAATGACAATAAATACACTGAACCCACTGACATTGCCAACATTCTGGCAGATAGGTTCAGTGCAAATTTCTCCTCCCCCCCCCAAAAGGAGAAATAACTATCCCAGCAGAGTGTAGCCTCCCTAACATCTCAGATGCCCAGGTGAGAGCCGCCCTCTCTAAAGCTAAAAACACAGCATCAATGGGACCGGACGGTGTCCCGGGCTGTGTGCTACATGAACTCCAAGAGGAACTAAACCCAAACATAAGGCTGCTGTTTAATCTTAGCCTTACTACAGGATACATACCCAAAGAGTGGCGTACGGCAACAGTGGTTCCACTTCACAAAGGTGGTGCGTCTACGGACCCTGGAAATTACCGCCCCATAAGCTTGACGAGCCTGGTCTGCAAAGCTATGGAGAGGATCATTATGGAACTCATAAACAAAGACATTGGGGACCTACAGACATTGGATCCTACCCAATTTGGCTTTGTCAAGGGCAGATCCTGCCTTTTGAACTTGGTCGACTTTTTTGAAACCGTCACTAAGGCCATTGATGAAGGTAAGGCAGTTCACACAGCCTACCTTGACCTTGCAAAAGCCTTTGACACAATACCACACTCGGGCATTATAGACAAACTCACCAGCTTAAATGTAAACCCATATGTCACGAGATGGGTTGCAAACTGGCTCAAGGACAGAACCCACAGGGTCAGAGTTGCTGGAGCTATGTCAGACTCTAAGCCAGTCACAAGCGGCGTCCCACAGGGCTCAGTCCTGGGACCCCTCTTGTTCGGCATTTATTTTTCCGAGGTACAGGCAAACATAGGAGGATTGTGGCTGACAAAGTTCGCAGATGACTGCAAACTGGGCGCCATAATTGATACTCCAGCGGACACAAACATCCTTCAGAGAGGACTCATAGAAACGGATAATTGGTGCCAGAGCCATGGCCTTAAGCTTAATGCCAAAAAATGTATAGTCATACCCTTTGGGAAAAACAAGGTACCCACAAATTACCACATAGGTGGTAATCCATTAAGTACGGAAGAGGTAATCAGGGACCTAGGGACCCAGGTTGACAGTAACCTCTCTTTTGACACTCACATTGCCAAAGTGGTTAGGAAGACCTTCTATATTGCCCACCTTATCATGAAGGGTTTCACATCTAGATCAAGAGAGGTCATCGTGCCCCTGTACTCATCTCTTATTAGGCCAATGATTGAGTACAATGCCCCATTTGGGATGTATCTTACCCGACACCTGCAGCAGTTGGAAAGACCCCAAAAGTTCCTCACCAAGAGGATAAAGGGACTTAAACATATGTCATATGCTGCCCGACTGAAAAAACTCCAGCTCTATTCAGTCGCATACCGCCTACTCAGAGGTGACCAGTGCCTAACGTACAAGGCCATGTCCAATCCGAATTAATGGACATGCTCCATCTCAAAAATCCAAATCCATCAGAGCCATGAGAGCAAGAGACTTAAACCTCAACACAGAAATAAATAGGACGTGCTGGAGGGACAGATTCATAACCCAGAGGCTCCCTACACTCTGGAACAGAATCCCAATCCATGTTAGGCAGAGCCCCTCACTAACTCTATTCAAGAGAAGTCTTGACGAGTGGATGGGAGATCGTAGGTTTACCCCGGGGGTCATCTCTGTGTCACTACTAGACAGAGGCACAGTAAACTAAACCCTAAATGGGCGTAGTATTCTCATCCTAAGGGGTGGTGAAAGCCACACACACTCTGGCTAGGCTTATAAATGCCCTAGGGCAGATAGCCTAGTACAAACCTATGAACCTATGAACCTATAAACAAGTTGCTTAAGTTGCTAAATGTGCCCTTGCAGGCAAAGTGTTGATTAAGGGTGGCTACTGTTTTTGACAGGCAGCAGTGGTGATGCCCCACCATAGGAGTGGCCTTACAACCATCCTAGGTTATTATAGACCTTGTCAGCCTTACAAACCTTGTCTGCAAAGCCAAGGACGTAGGATAACTCACTTCATAAACTTGGATATCAAGAAACATATTAGATGTAACCCCCAACTGTTAGTCTTTGTGAAGAGTAAATCCTTTCCATTTAATCTGTTAAATTTCTTTCAAAGGATTGTGGAGGCTGTAGATGTTGGCTGGGGCTGTACATACACTGTATCGTAACTTGGCCAAGGCCTTTGACATCTTTCTCAATGCTGGCATCATACAAAAGGTAAATGCTTTTAAAATTGATCCATATGTGGTAAGATGGATAGCAAACTTGCTGAAAGACAGAACCCATGTGGTGCAAGTTGCAGGTACCTCATCAGAAAGTATGAAATTGACCAATTTGTCCCTTGGGGCTCTTGCTGTGACCTCCTTTTAGGTATTCAACTCTCAAATTTCCAAACAGACAGCCAGAACCTCTGGCTAACAAAGATTGAATATGATTGCAAACTGGGATTGTTGTTAAATCACCCTATGAGCCTCAAATCCTCTTGAATGAACTCTCCCTGGTAAACTCTTGACATAGTAAAAATGGGCTCAAACTAAATGCTGTAAAGTGTTGTTTTCTTTCGGCTTTTCCCGGTTAGGGGTCACCACAGCAGAACTCTGGTCCGCTAATGATTGGCAGTCGATTTTTATGGTGCCGAGGTGCCAGCCCGACGCCAAACCTTCAACGAAGGCATGCCCATTCACTCATGTCTTTCAGTGCCACTCGACCGCGGGGAGGACATGCAGACTCTACACAGAAGGCGCTCCAGCTGAGAATCGAACAGGAGAACCTCTTGTTGTGAGGCAACAACACTACCGCTGCACCACCGCCGCTTTCCTTAAATGTTGTAAAGTGTAGTACTGTCATATTCGGTAGGCATCCTCTCCCCTCATTATGCTGTCCAGACAACACACTTCTACAAAATGAAAATTAGTTAGGAACCTTTGTACTTGGGTTGATAGCTCCCTTTCTTTTGACCACCATGTGATAACAGTTGTCAAGAAATCCTTTTATTTAGCCCAGCTAATTGCCAAAGGAATATCATCAAGGTCTGAAAAGGCAATCTCTCCCCCTATACTCAGCATTGGTCAGGTCTATTGAGTAGAATGTCCCCTTTGGGATGTATCTCACTAAACATATCAAACATAGAAAGACCCGAAAAGTTATTAACCGCAAAGATCACAAGCCTAATATCCCTGAGCTACCTAGAGATGCTGTGAGCTGTATCCCTTTGTCTTACAGACGTTTGAGGGGAGATTTCGGTCTTGTTTACCTAACAATTACTGACCCAGTTGTTGTGGACCTCCTGTTTCGTTTCAAGTCTGATATCTTCACCAATACTAAAACCAGGGACCTAAATCTTTACCAGCAGATAACTAAAACATAGTGAAGGGACAGGTAAATAAAATTTCCCTGCATGTTAAGCAGTTCATCTTACTATCTTCCTTTAAAGATGAACTAGATGACTGGATGGATATCCACAAATGTATTGCAGGACTGACCAGTATGGCCCTCTTAGAGAAAGGAGATGTGGCCTTAGGGAAGGTACTGTCAAAGAGAGAGTAGTCAGAAGACTCACTGACCTTGGAATATCTAAGAGTCAGGATACTGACTTTGTAAAAATATCCATGATTTTGTTTAATTGGAATGGAATCATTGTCATCAAGCTGTCATTAACAAATTGTATTTTTGTTTCATTTCAAAGGGAAGAATTATTGACTGTGATCTTACATTTGCTCAACTTCATGGATATTCATCAGTGCAGGAGATATTTGGACTCTCGATTTGTGATCTTATCCCTTCTCTTCAGATCCCTTCTCAGACTGAGAATGTGCAAAAGGTTTGATTCTGATTTCTTTTCATAAGTTCAGCTGTTTAATTGTTTTTTGCTTGAGCGTCACTTACTGAACTGCAGAATCTCCATGTTTAAATAGTTTAAATGCATCTTATAGCCTTCACATATTATCTAGTCACTATGTGCTTGGCATTTTTGTCTGAAACTAGTGAAGTGCTGTAATTACACAGAAGCTTTGGGTTTGCTACCCAAAACTGTACTTAAAACTATGTTGTTTTCCTGTAGCATGCTTATGGGGCTGTCCCAGACTGAAACAGAATTATGTGCAAACTAGGTTGTGACCACTGCCTGAGTTCATGCAGCCAGTGCTGGCATGGTTATGCATCAACAGTCGTTTGTCATTTTCAGAAAGAAAAAAAATGATGGGGCAGCCCCCTACTTACCCTGTTTGATTATATCACACTTAGATCAGTCACTTCTCTGAAGGAGAAGGTCTGTTTTTACCTCTTTCTTGAAAAACTTTATTTTCAGCCATTTTTAATAAAAATAATTTTTTGTGTAGAACTTAAATGAAATGCTTATCGTTGGCTTTCTGTTTCCATCAGTCAGTGGGTGTTGTCGCATGTCTCGTGTATTCAAATGAGACACTGAGGCACAGAATGCATTTAAGTAATTTATTATACAAATACACATCAGGAGCTGTAATTTGTACATATACTTATCTCCATTCAAGCTTACTCTCACACTGGCTGACTACACAAAATGGCACTGATGTTTTTCGTGTTTCACTGTTGCAGTCATCACATTTGGGTTATCCCTGCCAGGGTAGCCCTCAGTTGGCCCGAATACCAGAGGCTTAATATTTCTGCGTCAGTTGCAGTCGCTCCAGGACTGACATCAGGTCATCAGTGTTATAAATTAAGGCAGCCGACGCCATTACATCAGTCTTTCTTGCCAAGGACCCTGAAGCAGAAGCAGTGCACACGAGTGCCGGTCGGCCGCTACCTGAGTTTTTCATTTCCGAAATTCAAGTTAAACTCTTTTAAAACATATCCCATTGGGGATCCTTTTTTCTTGCTCTAACCGATGTCAGAAAAAGTTAACAATTGTCTCGCCTGTGGAAATCAAATACCACACTGAGATTTTCATTTCTACTGCGTTACTTGCTTAGGCCCAGACCATGACATCCCCCGCTGTCACTTTTGTGCTCTGCTCAACACCAGAACTATACGTCGTTGGGTCCTTATTGTAGCTAGATATTTTCTCTCTCAGGCCTCAAATTCTGACATGGCTTCATTAAGCCATCCGACAGCAGATCTTCTGAAAAAACGTAAAGATAAAAACAGAGACAGACCGCACAGGCCCAAAACTGCCGACGATGCTTCTGTTAAGTTAGTCATTAGTTCTCCGGTCCTCAGTGAGGTGCTTTCGCAGCCCCTGATGCCTACTTCTGTGGATTCATGGGCTGCTACCGAGACCCTTTCAGAGTCCGGTATGCCGCAAGACTCTTCATTGACTAAAGATCCTGCGGATGTCTCTACCTTGGATGGGTCTGGAGCCGCTGAGCATGCACCAGCTTCTGAGAAAGTACTTTGCACTACCAATTCTTGACACAGACCGAAGACTTCTTTCGCGTCTAACATTCTTTCGAAAACTACTGAGTTTCTAAGGCCAAGGATACGAACCACACCCAACACACCCAAGAAACCAACGTCCCAATCTCAGGCACCTGCTTCCTTGCCTCGCTCTCAGATGCTTAAAATGGCAGAAGACCTTTTAATGCTTATCGGGGGAAGCCAGGCTACCCCTTCCAAAAGAAAAAGAGATTTGTCCCCAGTAGTTTTATCTGAACAGGAGTCCGATGATTCTGATGCATCTGATTATGAAGATATGCAACCCTTCTCAACTTATGATTCTGATGCAGAGGAATCCGTCCCTTCAGCCTCTCCACCCGAGAACTTTTCCTTTAGGGAAACCCTACATACCTTAAGGGACCATTTCCAGTGGGAATGTCAGGACTACCGTCATTCAAAACAGAGACTCAGGGAATTCCTAGATCTTCCACAGCACATAACCCTGGCCATTCCTCCTGTCCTGGATGTTGTGGATGATGTTTTTATGGAATCCAGTTTGACTCCTGACACCCTCCCTCCTGCTCCCAGGAAACCAGACAGGTACTATGGAGTCCCTGACTCTCACATATTTCTATTCAAAAATCCTACTGCTGACCCTGAGGTTATCTCTCAAGGACCAAAAGGAATTAAAGCAAATTCTGCTAAGAATCCCACCCCCTCAGATAGGGATTCCCGAGCATTAGACAGATGGAGTAAAAAAGTATACACCTCTGCTACTCTTACTATTAGAGTACTAAATTGTCAGTTCCATATTCTGAAATATCAGCAACATACCATGGAACTCCTCAAACAAAAAATATCTTCCTTTCCTGCTTATGCAGAAAATAGAATTACAAGAGTTAATGCATTCTGCAAGTCAGTTATCTAAGCACACCTTACAATGTGGTTTTGATGCCCTAGAAGCATCTTGCAGGGCAGCAGTCAATGGTTCTGTCCTCAGAAGGCATGCTTGGCTAAAGGAATAGTCCTTGCCAGACCATGTCAAGTCCAAATTACTGGACGCACCACTGCACAAAGACAACTTATTTTCACCAAGGCATAGGAGGTCCTAAAAAAGATGGAAGAAAAAGCTAAATCTATGCAGACAGTTAAAGACGTCTTGCAGGTCCAGCCACCGAGGTTCAGTAGGTATTGCCCCTCCAAGCACTGGTCTTTTCCTGCCTCCTCCAGGTCAGCTCAGCCTAGACCCCAGGGAAGCAGGCCCCCCCAGACAGTAGCCCCAGAGAAAGCAGAGATCTAAGCAATGGAGTTCCTCCTCTCCAAAATCAGGGAGTGCTAAGCCACCCCCTCATGGTAAGAACTCACAATGATTTCACGCTTCCACCACCTCCCTCTGTCCACCTGCCCTTGCCCCTAGGAGGAAAACTCTCCTTCCACGCAAGCACCTGGGCCACCATTACCAATGACTGCTCGGTCCTCAACATAGTGTCCCAGGGATACAAATTTTATTTCCACACTCTATCTACCCCAAAAGGGTTCCCAGATCTTCCCCCAAACCAGTGGGCAGAGTCCAAAAAGCAAGTCCTTTCCCTGCTCTCGACGAGGGCAATAGAGCATGTTCTTGCAGAACAGGTAGGCCAAGGTTTCTACTCCAGACTCTTCCTGGTACCCAGAAAAGAGGGCACCTGGCACGCCGGCACCTGGCACGCTATCCTTGATCTAGCCATTCTAAACACTTTCCTGGTGGTTCCAAAATTCACAATGCTCACCCTTCAGCAACTTCTACCTATGCTCTCCAAGGATGCTTGGTTAGCCACCCTAGACTTAGAGGCCTACCTACACATCCCAACTAGGGAATCTTCCAGGAAATGTCTCCGCTTCAGGGTGGGATCACTGTATTTTCAGATGTTATGTAGTCCTATCTCGCCTACATTCTTCACTTGTGGGTTTGGAGCCGAATGTCGGCTCCGACTTGGCCTATCTACTAGCTCGAAAGTCTTTGATTGGCTGGGCTAAGATGGTATCCCACAATACACTGCTCCACATCCCCAGATTTCGTTTGCCGCTTGTAGAGCTCGGACGTGGTCTCAACTTGGCTGTGGCTAAGTATTGAAAAAGTCTTATTTTTGTGGAAAATGTTTTGCTAATTCTTGGCTAAAATAACTCTGTGATTCTATAGAGTGGTTCTTAGTGGTGTTGCTGCATTGTTTTTGTAGTGTACGAGTGTGTTGTGTGTGGTATCCCTTACACCCTCGGGCTAGGCCCGTTTAAGTTAGAGGACCTAGTCCTCCTCGTGTGCTTGCTTGGTTAGTTTTTTTCTTAATTTAAGTTGAGAACCGTTTTAATTATAGGTTCTCCCCTGTGCCTGTGTGTGTTGTTTCGTGTTTCTGCTTCTGTGTTAGCGGTTTCCTGCCCTTTTGGTAGCAGCTGCTACTATTTGTTAGAATGTCTAAGAAACAAAAAGAGCATAAGCCCTCAGGCTTTAAAAAGTGTACTAAGTGTGCCTATAAAATGTCTATCACAGACGGGCACTCGGTCTGTGTTTACTGTCTTGGAGCCATCCACCTTCAGGAGTCGTGCAGTTTCTGCCACGCCTTTAGTCCTCGGGTGATCCAAGAGAGGAAAAACAAATTGATCCTAAAGGGACTGCTAAAACCGTCCTTTGAGGAGGATTTAGCTTCGGCTCCCAGCTCCCAGTCGAAGTCTAAATCCTCCAAATCCAAGAAGAGGTCGCCGGCTCCATCTATTGTTTCGGAGCCACCTTCTAAAATTTCCATTGTGGAATCTGCTTCCTCAGCTCCACCGACTTCGGGGCCGCAGGAAGTAACTGTATCGACTGACTCTGCGGCCGCTCCGATAATTTTGGAACCGATTCGGAGCCGGTCGCCAAGTTTAAGGCAATATTCTCCAGATAGGAGGTCTGCTTCTCCATCCATTTCCTCCAAATCCTCCAGGCTTTACAATTTGGATGTAGATAGGGTGGTGCAGAGGCTCCTACAGTCGCCGGTGTTGGCCAAACTTTTCTCGGCTCCGACCCAGTCGGCTCCGGAGCCAGCTCTGTTGGTTGTACCTGCTATTCCTCCTCCGAGCGCATCCTTGTCATCGGAGCCGGTAAGTTCTGCTCCGAGGGACATTCCTGTGCCGGCGCCGATACCCCAGCAGGGTTTATCGGTGCCAGTATCAGCTCCGTCCACAGGTTTAAGACTCAGGTCTCCTCCATCGGGCCCGAGGGGGATGTCTCGGAACACCAGCCGGTGCCGAGCCTTCCCCTGGGCGCCTCGGCGGCAGGGACTCCAGTCCCGGTCATGGCCTTGGAAGGTGGTTGGTCCTCCAATTCGGGAGGTCCCATCTTCGAGGCTATGCGGAGCGCGCTGGCTAGGTCAGCTACTTCTCTCGGATCAGTCCTTCCGTCCCCTACGACACCGGCGAGAGCTTCTGACATCCACCTATCCTTAGTATTGAAAAAGGGCTTGTAACCCGAAAGCTTTACTGAACATAAAGGTGATTTTTTTCTCAGCGTGTGTTGTTTTGGATCCACCTATCCTTGGACAGCAGGGCGCAAGGGCCTAAGGTCACCCCCATGAGTGGTCCCCTTCTTTCTGAGGGGCCCTCAGAGTCTGTGCCTGAGGAACCCCCCAGAAAGAAAGCTTGCAAGAGGAAGCACATAGACTCCCAGGACGAGTCCCTCACTTCCGATACTGACCTCAAGGAGTCGGAGGGGTCCCCTAAGTCTTCCTCTGAGGATGTTTCGTTCTCTGATATCCTGGAGATCTTGAAACAAAGAGGAGACTGGCCTTCCAAAACCCCCTCCCAGGAGGAGTCAGTATTCCTTAAGGCCTTTGGTGCCCAGCCCTCCGCCTCCTGGGTGTCTCCACCCTTCGAGCTCCTGGACCTTATCTGTCGAAGGGTGTGGGAGACTCCTGACTCTGTGGAGCCAGTTCCTCGATGCCCCAACAGATTTTTGTCTGCTCCCCAAGGGAAAGAATTTTTGACAAAGGGAGTCCCAGTAGATGCTATGGTGGTGGCGGCTGCCACACAGAAGGAAGTTGCTGACTCTTCCTCTTCTGTCCATCCCCCTAACAAGGAGTCTAGGACGATGGATTGGTACGGGAAGTGTACACTGTCTTCAGCAACCTTTACCTTGCGGTTGCTGAATTATGTGTCTCATTTCACGCGGCTCCAGAGAGATCTGCTTAAGAAGTTAGGAGATATTCTAACGGGTAACGTACCTGAGGCGGTGACTCAAATGGTCAACACTCAGCTCTCTACCCTCAACTCCATTGCTAACTCGTCCATGCGACTGATTTCGTACGCGGCAGAGGGAGCTAGTAGGGCGGCTAGGTCAGGGGTGGCCCTCAGGAGGCAAGCCTGGCTATGCCTGTGTCATTTTGCGGAGGCCTTTAAGTCTTCCTTTACTGATGCCCCCTTCGATGGTTCCTCCTTGTTCGGGACCAAAGTCAAAGACACGCTCACCAGGTGCGAGCAAGAGGGAAAGACCTTGTCTTCCGTAGGAGTCTGTTTTTCCCTCCCGTCGAGGCCTTATCCCAAGGCTCAAGCAAGGGGGAAAGATGTGGTTCAAAAAAATCGCAAAGGTCCTTTCCTACCTCACAGGGTGAGACCCCTCCCCCGAGGCAGGGAGGGGGTCGTATTCAGGGAGACTTCGCCCCAGAGGCAGAGGGGGACCCCCGCAATTCAGGGGACCGTGATTCCTTCCGCAGTTCCCCATACTCTCATTCCTGAGGGTGTGCCCAGCTGTGCTTCTCCGGAGCCAGTCGGGGGTCGAATCTCCCAGTATCCGGAAGCCTGGGTCAACATCACCCAGGACAGATGGGTATTGGGGTTAATCGCCGGAGGTTACACCATTCCATTTCACTCCACACCTCCTCCCGTCAAAAAGATCCCAGACGTTCCACCCAGTCAAAGGGGGTCAGGCAGCAACAGAGGTTTCTCAGCTGCTAGAAAAAGGAGTCATCCAACCAGTTCCCCCAGCCCAGATCGGATTAGGGACTTACTCGAGATTCTTTTTGGTGCCGAAAAGAACAGGGGACCTGAGACACATTTTGGATCTCAGCCGACTCAATCATTATGTACACAAGTCCAAATTCCAGATGGTCATGCTACAATCAATTCTCCCGTTATTGGGAAAGGAAGTATGGATGTGCTCCATCGACCTGAAGGATGCTTATTACCACATCAAAATGGACAGAGCATCCAGATGTCATCTACGCTTCCGGCTGGGAGCCAGGCACTTCCAGTTTCGAGCCCTGCCCTTTGGTCTCACCACAGCCCCCAGGGTGTTCACCAAGTGTATGGCAGTGGTGACGGCTCACTTCAGACGTCAAGGATTCCAGGTGTTTCCTTACCTGGACGACTGGCTCCTATCCGCCCCCACCAAGCATCTACTTCTTCAAAACAGAGATACTGTTATCGATCTTTGTCACCAGTTAGGCATCACAATAAACTGGAAAAAATCTGCCTTGCTACCCTCACAGCATGTCTTATTTATAGGAGCAGAGTTGGACACTATTCGGTTGAGAGCATTCCTACCTATGGAAAGGATCACAGGGTTACAACGACAGGTTCGGATGATGATGCCTCTGGCACGTGTGAGGGCAAGACTAGTGCTTCAGTTACTGGGGACAACAGCATCCACTATCATGATGGTCCCATTAGCGAGGTTGCATATGAGGATCCTACAGTGGCTCCTATTCGCCCAATGGTCCATTCAAAGACTACCACTATCCCATCCAATCTTAATCACAGGCAAATGCAAGCAGGACCTCAGTTGGTGGCTATGCACCAATAATTTAGACATAAGGAAACCCTTTGTTTCACCCAACCCAGTGGCCACAGTGACCACGGACGCCTCCCGGATAGGGTGGGGGGGCATTATTTCGGCAGGGTGGTCCAAGGCAAGTGGCAGGAGCACGAGATAGACTTGCACATAAATGTCCTTGAGATGAGGGCAGTGCTCTTAGCATTGCTGGCGCTTCAAGATGTCCTCCCCTTAGGGACTATTGAGATACACTCGGACAATATATCAGTAGTGTGGTATCTCAACAAACAAGGAGGAACCAGATCGTACCCACTATGCAGGGTGGCCATGAGAGTTTGGAATTGGGCGGCAGCTTCCCAGTGGGCCTTGGTGGCAACGCACATCCTGGGGAAAACCAATGTGATCGCAGACAGGCTAAGCAGGGCGATCCTCATGCCCTACAAGTGGTCCCTGAACCGCCAGGTGGCAGACCGCATAGTCAGCAAATGGGGTCAACCTTGCTGCGACCTTTTTGCCAGCCCTCTCAATGCAAAATGCAGCAACTGCTTCTCGCTGATCCCCCCACCGGGGGGATCTCCAAGGGATGCTCTGTTGCACAGTTGGCCCTCGGGTCTGCTGTATGCTTTCCCTCCATTCCCCCTTATCTCGAGGGTGATCCAGAAAGCGCTATCCTTGGGAAGCAGATTGATTCTGATCGCGGCACACTGGCCTCGACAAGTATGGTTCCCCTTCCTTCAACCTTACATCGTGGATGCTCCTTGGACTCTGGACCCTCATCCGGACTTACTGACACATATGTCGGGACAGCTCCACTCTTCCCTGGAGACACTCCGGCTGACCGCCTGGCTACTCCACTTCCATCCGTAGTCAGGTGTCACGATTTTTCTCCTGATGTAGTCCATATTCTTTCGTCCTCTCATAAGCCGTCCACTAGGAAGATCTACTCTAGCAAGTGGAAAAGATTTTCAATATGGGCCCAGTCAAAAGGTATTGACCCCTTCACGGCTCCCATTGACTCTGTTTTGGAATTTTTGTCTCATTTATTCTACCAAGGGTCTGCCTCAGCCACCATCAAAGTTCAGCTAGCGGCTGTTTCTAATTATCATGCGGCTTATGAACCTAGCTTAATGGCACACAGGCTGTGTAGAGCTTTCATGAAAGGTACTCTTCTTCTTCGTCCCCCTGTATCTCAACCTGTTATGCCCTGGGACCTCACTTTTGTTCTGCAGGCCCTCACTCTCCCACCTTTTGAGCCTGTGGCTTCCTGCGATTTAAAATTCCTTACGTGGAAATCTGCCTTTCTGATAGCTATTACATCGGCCAGAAGAGTATCAGAACTTCAGGCCCTATCAGTCAAGCCCCCATATTTGATATTCCATAAAGATAGAGTCTCTCTCGGACCGAACCCGTCCTTTCTTCCCAAGGTGGCTTCCTTATCTAATATTAATCAGTCCATTGAGCTGCCGGTTTTCTTCCCCAACTTCTCTAATAAAGCAGAGTACCAGTTTCACCTGTTGGATGTTCATAGGCAACTACGCTTTTATCTACACAGGACTACAGAATGGCGGAAGTCAGACCAGCTCTTCGTTTTGTTCTTGGAAAATGGTTTGGGGTCTGCGGTCTCCAAAGTCACCATTGCTAGGTGGATAGCTGGTTGCATCTCCTTTATTTACCAGGCAGGGGGAAAGACCCTGCCTTTTCCAGTCAGAGCACACGCTACCAGAGCAGTTTCCACTTCCACGGCCTTTCAGGCTAGGTTATCCATGGATGATATATGTGCGGCTGCAACATGGGCTTCTCCTCATACGTTTGTTTCCCATTACAAATTGGATGTAGTGTCCAGGGGCAGGTCATCTTTTGGCTCCACAGTACTCAGGAGTATTTTCCATTGAGCCACCCAGGATGTAGGTGCTAGGGACGCTGTCCCACAATTGAAGAATGTAGGTGAGATAGGACTACATAACATCAATTAGTTATGTACTCACCATAACGCTAGATGTTTGTAGTCCATCTCACCTCACATTCTTCATTACCCACCCACCGTCCCCCACACCTGGAGGATTTGGAGGATCCCCTGGTATACCTCATGTCACTAGTCCCTTTGGACAATTTGTTGGACCTCGTTGTCATGAGCATGTGTGTGTGTTTGGGCAATAGATATGATTTTTCTGTTGGCAGCAAACTAGATCTGGGGATGTGGAGCAGTGTATTGTGGGATACCATCTTAGCCCAGCCAATCAAAGATTTTTGAGCTAGTAGACAGGCTGAGTCGGAGTGGACATTCGGCTCCGAACCCACAAGTGAAGAATGTGAGGCGAGATGGACTACATACATCTAGTGTTATGGCGAGTACATAACTAATTGTTCTCTGCACTTCCCTTTGGCTTATCCACTGCTCCCAGAATTTTCACAAAATACCTGGCTCCCACCATTGCTTTTTGCAGACAAAGAAATATTCAAATTTACCCATACTTAGACGACTGCCTGATTCAGGCAGATAGTCAGGAAAAGCTGCTAAAGCACTTGACCTTTGTAAAGGACCTACTGACCTCCCTGGGGTATACTATCAATGAAAAGAAATTCATACTAGTACCCACGCAAAAAATTGTATTCCTGGGAGCAAGCCTGGATACGGCATCCCAGATGGCATTCCTTACACCAGAAAAACAAACCCAACTAACAACCTACTTCTCTCAACTAGTCACCAGACCCCAGTTATCCGCAAGGAAACTCCTGCAAGCTCTGGGGTTCATGGCTTCTTACATCCTACTCATTCCATATGCCAGACTGCATATGAGGAAACTACAATGGTACCTAAAAAGCCTTTGGTGTCAACGCTGCCAAGACCTGGAAACTATTATACCAATGCTACCTTGCTTAAGGAAAGATTTCCTTTGGTGGGCAGCAGCATGCAACGACAACAAGGGACTATCCTTCTCACAACCCCACGCCGCCCAGACCCTCACCACAGACGCATCAGACTGTGCCTGGGGTGCACACCTGGATAGCAGGTGCATTCAGGGCCAATGGAGCCCAAGCCAAATACATCTGCTGTTCAGCAAGCTCTGACAGCCTTCAGACCCCTACTTTCCCCAGGGCCTCTACTGATCAAAACAGACAACACCACTGTGATATGGTATGTCAACAAGCAGGGAGGGACTCACTCGTACCTTCTGTGCAGGCTGGCCATGACCCTTTGGCACACAACCTCAGCCATGCAACTACACCTGCTAGCACAATTCCTGCCAGGCTTTCTAAACTCACTGGCAGACAACTTAAGCAGAAATCTTCTGGACCCACAGGAGTGGCAGCTAGACCAAAGAACCTTTACCCTTGTAACCCAGAAATGGGGTACCCTGAAGGTCCACCTCTTTGCTTCCCACTCCAACCACCAGCTCAGCAAATTTTGCACCAGGGAACCTCACAGCTAGGCCTGGAAAGTGGATGCTCTGTCCTTCCAGTGGGTCAACCTCTCAGACTATGCATTCCCCCGTCTACCACTCATTACAAGGGTACTGCTAAAAATAAGGGAGGAAAAAGCAGGACAATCCTGATTGCCCCCGACTGGCCACGCCAGCGTTGGTACCCTCTGCTGCGAAACCTGTCACCACTGCCACCATGGCATCTCCCTCAGATCCCAACACTCCTGACCCAGAGGAATGGAGAATTCATGCATCCCCAATTGCAGACCCTCAATCTGGCAGCCTGGCTTATTCCCTGACCACTGCACAAGCTGCCAACCTGAGCAAACAAGTTCTAGATGTTATATGTGAGGCCAGATGCCCTAGCACTAGAAAGTCTTATGTTGACAAGTGGAAAATGTTTTGCACCTGGATCCAGGCTAAGGGAGCTGGAACTGCACAGCCTTCCCTACTTCTCATTCTGGATTACCTGGCTAATCTACCTACAACAGGGATCTATCCTTCTTTTCTATTAAAATTCATGCCTCTGCCATCTTTGCTCATTTCATTTGCTCATTTCAGCATAGAGCCATCTCTTTTCTCCCACCTTCTCATCAAACAGTTCCTAAGATGGGCTAACAACTTGAGGCCACCCATAAGAGCACCTACCCCAGCTTGGGACCTTAACTTTGTTTTGGAAAAACTCACCCTGCCCCCCCTTTAAACCAACAGCATCAGCAGAGTTAAAGTTCCTGTCTTGGAAGACAGCCTTGCTTCTGGCAGTCACTTCAGCTAGAAGAGTATCCGAGCTACAAGCACTAATGGCTGTAGAGCCCTTCATCTTTTTCCATGCTGACAGAGTCTCCTCCCGCAGGACTAACCCATCCTTCATGCCAAAAGTGGTGTCCAGTGTGGCTCTCAACCAATCCATTCATTTGCCCACCTTTTTCCCTAACCCACAAAACAAGGGGGAAAAGATTTTACACTCTCTAGATGTGCACAGACAGCTCAGATTTTACCTAGACAGGACTAAATCATTTAGGAAGACTGATCAATTGTTAGTCAGCTTTGCTACAGGAGCAGAGGGCAAGGCCATATCCAAACAAACCATTTCCAAATGGATAGCACACTGCATCCATTTCTGCTACAAGCAGCATGGGAAACCTCCCCCAAGGGGGTCAGGGCACATTCTACCAGAGCAACCTCCACCTCTGCAGCTTTCCGGATAGGGGACCCCACCAGGGACATCCTGGATGCTGCAACATGGACATCTGTTCATACCTTCACCAAGCATTACCAGCTGTCTATCTTCTCCAAATCTAGGGCAGGCTTTGCCACAGCTGTCTTGCAGGGCATCCTAGCCAGCCCCCAGTCTTCTTGACTGCCTCCACCCTTTTTTTCAGCTTTGGGAATCAACCCAAATGTGATGACTGCAACAATGAGACATGAAGAACATAGTACAGTTGTATACACTTAACATAAATGTAGATGTTCAAGTGTATTCACTGTTGCAGTCCTGGTTTCTCTCCCTCCACCCCCCTTGTCTCGCTCTCTCTCTCTCTCTCTCTCAATCTCTCTATCCTTACAAGGATGTTTTGGTATTTACTTTCTACTGGTGGCGTTCTTCCACCATTACACAGCTCCCTCTTGGGGGCTTCTGACAGTTAGGGCAAGAAAAACTGATGTAGTGTGGTGTCGGCTGCCTTAATTTGTAACACTGATGACCTGACATCAATCCTGGAGTGATGGCAGCCAACACAGAAATGCTAAGCCTTTGGTATTCGGGCCGACTGAGGGCTACCCTGGCAGGGATAACCCAAATGTGATGACTGCAACAGTGACTACACTCAAACATCTACATTTATAGTAAGTGTACACAACTGTACTATGTTATTCATGTTTCACTGTTCAGTAATTTGTATGCATGTGCTGTCTAGCTACAGTGGCTGACTAGGTTCAATATGCACACTTATGTCCTTCTATTCATATCCTGCAGTATTCATAACATAGGGGAGTCTGTCTCCAGCTGACTCATACGTCCGTCCAGTACGTACAGTACCGCACAGTATCAAATATACATCGGTCATAATGTGACTTCGGGTATAAAGCGGATGTTGGCATGTACCCGATCTCAGAACTTTTCCGCCACCTATCCGATCGTCGCTCATCAGAGAAGTTGTGAACCATGGTTCAGATAAGTGCCCCGTTGGGGTTTTTTCATTACTATCTTTGAGGATGTGTTTTTTTTTTTTTTTTTTTTTTTTTTTTGATTATATGTCAGCTAGGAAGGGCAAGTGTCATTGTGGAGGGCAGATTCCACATAAGGACTCCCACGACCTTTGTTTATTTTGCATAGGCCTGGATCACAACCATACTATCTGTGCTATTTGTAAGGCTTTTGTGCCTAAGACCCTTCATAGTTGGTTAGCCTCCCTAAATTTATATCTCAAAAATCAGAAGCTGCATCGGGCCCTTCAGGCAAGCTGATCTAAGAAGGCCAAGAAACCTAGGCCTGATTTAGCCGCTGTTCCCTCTGTTCCGGATGTCTCTCCAGAGGCTGATGGCCCGGAGACCATCCCATAGTCATTAGACATTCCTTTGACAGGTACCAGTGTGAAGGCCATGTAGAACCTTACCAGCACATCCTCGAGAGAATTGCAGCCATCCGACTCGGGCGTAGGGGGGGGGGGGCATCTACCTTTCAGCAAATGGAGGTTCCCAAAAAGAAAAAAAGTAAGACTAAGCATGTTTCTCCAGCTCCTCAGGAACAACCACTGGATTTGCAGGCCTTTTTCCAAGGCCCGTTCAATGCTTTTATGGCCCTGAGACAGACCTCAGCTCTTTCACTCTTACCCTTCTCCTACCACTCGATGTTCATCATGTTACACTGCTGCAGTCATTACACTTGGATTACCCTGCCGTCAGGTGGTTCCCCAGCCTGAGTTCAAAAGTCTTGGTCCGGCATCGGTTGCTGTCACCTCCTCCCTGACATCAGTGCGACAGAGGTATATAAGATGCAGCCAACGCCATTTTCTCCAGTCTTTCTTGCTGCGTGGTGCCCGAAGCAAAAGCAGTTCGCAAGTGCCGGTCGGCCGTCTCCTGAGATTTTCATTCCGAATCCAGAACCGAAGTCTTCTACAAAGCTAAGTACCCCGTTGGGGAAACTTTTTCTTGCCTCAGACCGATGTCAGTAAAAATTAATAACTGTATTTCTTGTGGGAAGCAAATACCTCATAAGGATTTCCATTCCTATTGTATCCCATGCCTAGGCCCTGACCACGACGTCACTGGTTGTCGGTTTTGTGCTAGGTTTAACAAGCGCAATATTAAACGTCGGTTTGATTTTGCCCGACATTATTTTGGTAGAAAATTCAATTATACCATGCTGTCGGAACTTCCGACGACCGGAATACACAAAAAGCGCAAAGACAAGGATAGGCATCCGAGGCCCAAAACTGATGACGAAGCCTCTTCTAGGCCAGTCTCCGGTTTTCAGTGAGGCGCCTTCGCAGCCCCTGACAACCGCTTCTGTAGAACCACAGGCCACCTCTGACTCCCACGTGGAGATGGCTGGGCCTTCGGATGCAGAAGTTCTTCAGCCTACCGAGACTAACCTTTCAGAGGGATCCAGAGTAGCTGAGCAACCCACAGCTACAGAGGGTGTCTTCAGGCCTACTCAGTTAAGCATTAAACCCTCAGCTAAGTCTAAGCCTCCTTTAAAGTCAAAGAAACAAATACAGCATTCTCCAGGACAGGCCTCCATGCCTAAGAAACAAATACTCAAAATGGCCGAAGACTTAATCACTCTGATCAGGGGGTCCCATCCCCCTCCTGATAAAAGGCCTAGACAGGATGCAGACTATGACTCATCCGACCAGGTGTCCATCTCTTCTGATTCATCCTCAGACCTAGGATACTCTTTACCCCCTTATGAGGATTCTGATACTGAGGAATTAATTCCATCAGCCTCACCACCTGAGGACAACTCCTTTGGGGAAACCCTACATACCATGAGGGAGCATTTCCACTGGGAAGGCCAGGATTACTCAGAATCCAAGAAAAGGCTTAGAGACTTCCTTTTATTACCTCAACACAGACCCCTTGCTATTCCGCCAGTGTTAGATATTGTGGATGATGTGTACACTGAATCCAGCTTAAATCCTGATTCCTTACCTCCAGCCCCTGTTAAACCTGACAGATACTACAGAGTCCCTGACTCACATAAATTTCTGCATAAAAGCCCTGTAGCTGACCCTGAAACTATTTCTCAGGGACCCAAAGGAGTTAAGGCCTCATCAGCCAAGAATACAGTTCCCTCTGACAGAGATTCCAGAGCATTAGACAGATAGGGAAAGAAAGTATATACATCTGCAACTTTAGCAATGTTTGTTTGTGCCTTTCGGCTTTTCCCGGTTAGGGGTCGCCACAGCGGAACTCCGGTCCGCTAATGATTGGCAGTAGATTTTTACATACTGGCTTGCCGGGCCTAACGCACAACCTTCAACGAAGGAATGCCCATTCACGCATGTCACTACACAGAAGACGCTCTAACTGAGAATTGAACGGGCAACGTCAAACTGTGAGGTGACAATGCTACCACAGCACCACCACCGCTTGCAACTTTTGCAATGAGAGCCTTAAATTGCCAGTTTCACATGCTAAAATATCAGCAATTTTTACTGTCTCAGTTAAAACAAAAAATGCTTCCAGAATCCGATCCTCCTAATTTTAAAGAAATGCAGGATTTATTGCATGCAGCTGAACAAGTGGGAAAGCATTCTTTGCAATGTGGTTTTGATTCTCTAGAGGCCTCCTGCAGAGCAGCAGTTACAGGCTCTGTCATTAGAAGACATGCTTGGTTAAAAGAACATACGTTACCAGATCATGTTAAAGCAAAATTATTGGATGCACCTTTGCAGCAGGATGTGTTATTTTGAGTTAAGGCAGAAGAGGTATTAAAGAAAATGGAGGATAAGGCAAAATCTATGCAAACGGTGAAGGATTTCTTACTAGTTCAGCCTCCTAGATTTAGCAGAAACTGGCCAACTAAGAATTGGTCCTTTCCAATTACAGACAAACCTCAAAGGGGAAAATACAGACGTCCAAGAGGTAGATGTCAAACACAAGGTCCTTACAGGCCTCGACAATGGGTTGCATCAGGCCAAAAAGAAGGGGAAGACAGGCCCCAACCATATAAAAAGCAGCTCCAATGACTTCCCACTACAGCTGCCAAACAAATCCTTCTTGGCAGCCCCCTTGGGAGGAAAACTGGCACTCTTCTGCCACAACTGGCAAATGATCACCAAAGACAAGTGAGTTCTCAACATTGTATTTCAAGGTTACAGGTTCCACTTTCACACTCGGCCAATGTTAAAAGGAATGTCAAATCTGCCACCAAATCAATGGGCAGAGGCTCAAAAACAAATTACAGTACTCATGGATATGAGAGCTATTCAAAAGGTACCATCACAGGAGCAAGGACAAGGATTTTACTCAAGACTCTTTCTGGTACCCAGAAAGGACAAAGCCTGGAGGCCCATTCCGGATCTTCATCTCTAAACACTTACCTGGATGTTCTGAAATTCAAAATGTTGACATTACAGCAGCTTCTTCCCATGCTGGGCAAGAAAGCTTGGCTCGTGACTTTGGACCTCAAAGAGGCATACCTGCATGTCCCTATCAGACAAAACTGCAGAAGATACCTCAGATTCATAGCTGGTTCAATACACTACCAATTCTCTGCACTGCCCTTTGGCTTATCTACTGCGCCCAGGGTCTTCACAAAGTGCCTGGCACCAGTAATTGCATTTTGCAGACAGAAAGAAATTCAAATTTATCCGTACCTGGACGACTGCCTGATTCAAGCAGAGTGCAAGGACATTCTTCTAAAGCATCTGGCGTTTGTAAAAAAGTTATTAAGTTGCCTGGGGTACACAGTAAACAAAAAGAAATCAAAACTAGTACCCTCACAAGCGATTATATTCCTGGGTGCCAGCTTGAACACAACGGCCCAGATGGCTTATCTCACACCAGACAAACAAGGACAACTGACTCAATACTTTCAATTGATGGCAACAAAGACCCAACTCCCTGCAAGAAAAATTCTGCAGGCCTTGGGTTACATGGCATTCTGCATACTACTAATTCCATATGCCAGACTGCATATGAGGAAACTACAATGGTACCTAAAGAATGTATGGTCTCAACACTGTCAAAGTTTGGAAACAGTTATACCACTAATACCTTGCCTTCAACAAGAGTTTCAATGGTGGGCTCAAGCTTGTCACCTCAACAAGGGACAGCCTTTTACACAACCCACAGCCAGGCAAACACTGACAACAGATGCATCGGATTACGCCTGGGGAGCACACATGGCAGGCAGATGTATTCAGGGCACGTGGCCCACACAACAAAGGCATCTTCACATCAATCAATAAGAGATGCTAGCTGTACAAAATTCGCTTATAGCTTTCAAGGACCTGCTGCATTCAGGACAACTACTACTAAAGACAGACAACACCACAGTTATGTGGTACATAAACAAGCAAGGGGGCACTCACTCCTACCCCCTATGCAGACAAGCTATGACCTTGTGGAACACAGCTATAAATCTTCAAGTTCATCTGTAAGCACAATTCCTGCCAGGAGAGAAAAACACACTGGCAGACGACTTAAACCAAAACATCATGGATCCCCACGAATGGGAGTTGAATCCACAGATATTCAGAATGATAACACAGAAATGGTGGAGCCCGGACATAGATCTGTTTGCATCCCCAATAAACTGCCAGCTACAAAAATTCTGCACAAGGAGTTACCATCCACAAGCATGGAAAGTGGATGCCCTCTCATTCAGCTGGGAGAACCTACAAGTATACGCTTTCCCACCACTACCTCTCCTGCCAAAGTTACTCATAAAAGCCAGGCAGGAAGAGCCAAAGATTATCTTGATTGCACCAGACTGGCCACGCCAGCATTGGTACCCAATCTTAAGGAGCTTAGCACAAGAACCACCCTGGATTTTGCCTCAAATCCCACATCTGCTGACTCAGCACAACAAGCAAATACTACACAGCCAGCTAAAGACCTTAAACCTAGCTGCATGGAAGATTCCTTAGTCAAGCAAGCAATGCCTCTCTCCAAAGCTGTTATGGATGTCATTCTGTCGGCCAGAAGGCCTAGTACCAGGAAAGCCTATTCGGATAAATGGAAGAGATTCTGTGCCTGGAACCAAGCTCACAGCCTTGACCCTCTTGTCCCAAATATTCCTCGGATACTACAATACTTAACTGAGATGCTGGACAAAAGACTCTCCTTCTCATCCATCAAGATCCACGCCTCTGCCATCTCTGCTCATTACAACATGGATCCACCAATTTTCTCTACTCCTCTGTTAAAACAGTACCTCAGAGGGGCTAAAAACATAAGACTGCCCCATAGAGCACCTACTCCAACTTGGGACCTCAACTTTGTTTTGGAGAAGCTAACTTTACCTCCTTTTGAGCCAGCCAGCACAACATAATTAAAATATATCTCTTGGAAAACTGCTCTGCTCCTGGCAATAACATCAGCATGAAGAGTTTCAGAATTACAGGCACTAATGGCAGTGGAACCTTTTCTCATTTTCCCCCAGGACAGGGTGTCTTTAAGAACTAACCCTACTTTTATGCCAAAGGTGGTATCCAGTGTGGCTCTAAACCAAACTATTCACCTGCTAACTTTTTATCCTAAACCACAGCATAAAGGGGAGAGACTACTGCACTCTTTGGACATTCACAGGCAGTTACGCTTCTACTTAGACAAAACCAAAGCTTTCAGAAAATCTGAGTAATTATTGGTAGCATATGCTGCAGGAGCACAGGGAAAAGCCATTTCAAAACAGACTATTTCAAAATGGTTAGGACATTGAATACGTTTCTGCTACACATACCATGGAAAACCTGTACCTAGCAGCATTAGATCTCACTCCACCAGGGCAACAGCCACTTCAACTGCCTACCTCAGGGGAGTACCTACCAAGGATTTTTTGGAAGCAGCAATTTGGAGTTCTGTACATACCTTCACCAAGCATTACCATCTGCCTCTATACTCTAAATCCAGAGCTGGCTTCGCCACTGCAGTGCTGCAGGGCCTTATAGTCACCCCTAATGCTTATAGAACCAGCCACCCTTCCTCAGCTTTGGGATTCTACCCAAGTGTAATGACTGCAGCAGTGTAACATGATGAACATAGTACAGTTTTGTACCTACCATAAATGTAGATGTTTGAGTGTATACACTGCTGCAGTCCAGGTTACCCTCCCTCCTTCCCCTCTTACTGGCTGGTACGTACCTATGTCTTCTACCCTTACTACCTGTGGGGAGTATTTGCTGGTAGCTGTAAGTTGTTTTTTTTTTTTTTTTGCTTTTCTTATGTATGTTTTATTAGCAATTGGAATTGCCTACCTATTTAGAGGCACCTGACATCTGGGGCAAGAAAAACTGAAGAAAATGGCGTTGTCTGCATCTTATATACCCCTGTCGCACTGATGTCAGGGAGGAGGCAACAGCAACCGACGCCGTACCAAGACTTTGGAACTCAGGCTGACTGGGGAACCGCCTGACAGCAGGATAACCCAAGTGTAATGACTGCAGCAGTGTATACACTCGAACATCTACATTTATGGTAGGTACAAAACTGTACTTTCCTCTATCCCTCAAAAGAGGACTTCTGAGGAGTTTTCCCTCAGATGATGAGGAATCCTCGGGTGATGAATTTTTGGCTTATTCAGCCCAGAGTTCAACCCCATTTGGTTATGCCTCCCCAGAAGAGGAATCTAATGGCACTGATTCCCTGGGGGAGGATATCTCATTTGGGGAAACCATTCTTAAGATGGAGTTCTTCAGGTGGGATTATTGACAGGTATCAGACATCCAAAAAAGGTACTTTAACCTGCTAAAGATGGGCTCCCCTTCCCTATCTACCTTACCTCCTGTTCTGCTAGCCTTTCTAGATGCCTTTACTGGTGCTTCTAAATGCCCTGATTCTGAACCTCCAGCCCCCAAAAGGCCAGAGAGAATTTATAAAGTGCTGGAGGGCTCCAAATTCCTATTCAAATATCCCTTTGCAGACGCAGGTACCATCTTAGTATCTGCAGACAAGTTATCCAAGATGCTGCCTTCCACTTCTCTGCTTCCCTCAGATAAAGAGAGCAAGATTATGGAGAGAATAGAAAAAAAAAGATTTATACTTCAGCAACTCTGCCTTTCATGGTCATTAACTATCAGACCCATATGGCCAGATATTCTTTGGCCCTTCTTTCGGATGCTGGCAAATTACTCTCTGAGCTTCTGGACTCTTCCACTAAGGCTAAGTTTTCCTCTATCCTTAATTCCTCATCTCAGGTTACACGGCATTCCATAAATTGTAGCTATGATACATTGGAGGCATCAGCTGGAGCAGCTGCTGCTGCTGGGTCATTCCTGAGGAGCTATTCCCTGGCTCAGGCTCCAACCTTTGCCTTATAACATTAAGGCAAAAATCATGGATGCTCCCTTGGACAACAAAGCATTGTTTGGTACCTCTGCTACAAAACTCTTGTAGTCTTTTCAGGAGAAGGGCAAGGAGCTGCAAGACCTGAAGTGTATTTTTGTTTTCCCCATGCCCAGGTTTCAGAGGAACTAGCCTGCTAAGACCAGTTTTGTTAGAAAATCTGCCAGGCCCCAACCTTCTAAAGGGAAGAGACTCTAGGAAACAATTTTCCTCCAAATCTACATTTTCTACTCCCACACATAAACAGCCCTTACAGACCAAGCCAGGTAGTCTGTGGCTACCTGCCTCTAGAGCCTTTAACACCTCTGCTCCTTCGCCTCTCTATTTATCTCCCTGTTTGGAAACAGATAACTCAGGACTCATGGGTCCTATTCATTATCCTGTAAGGATACTTTATGGTGTGAAAGACTCCTCCCCCTTTCAGTGGTATTCCACAACCTCCAAAGGAACAACTGGAACTCTTTCCCCAAGTCATTAACAACTTCCTTTTTCAGGGAACTATTCAGGTAGCGCCACCCTCCCAAGTAGGAAAAAGGTTCAACTCCAGATGTTCCTTGTACACAGGAAGGATGGTCCTTGGAGACTGATTCTAGACCATTCCCATCTAAATACCTTTCTGAATTTTCCCACATTTCACACTACCCACCCTTCTTCCTCTCTTCCTTCCTCTGGCCTTCATGGTGTCATGGACATCAAGGATGCCTCTCTTCGTATTCCCATTCATCCTCGGTTCAGAAAGTTTCTTTGCTTTGCTATTGCTTCCTCACATTTTCAATTTTGTGCCTTGCCTTTTGGATTGTCTACAGCCCAGAGGGTCTTCACAAAATGCTTAGCTCCTGTCATACCCTTCTGCAGGCTACAAGGCATGCAGATCTTCCCTTACCTAGACAGCCTTCTTCTACATGCTCAGACTCCAGACACCCTTCAGGAGAACCTCACCTTTACGGTAGCACAGTTGCAGAGTCTAGGGTTCACGATCAGTTACCAGAAATCTTAAATGGTCCTTCCCAAGACCACATTTCTTGGCTGCAGGATCCAAACAGACAGGATGCTGGCTTCCTTACCTCCAGAAAAGATTGTGCCCCTCACCTCCTATTTCCAGGACTTCTTGCTTTCCCAATCCCTGTCTGCATATCAGAGCAATTAGATTCACAGGTAGTTAAATTGCTTTAGCTAAACATAGTCTAGTGTGCTCCCATTTTTCTAATTTTAAGTTTGCAGTTTTGGACAAAGTGATTGTTCCCTTTGGTGATGTCAACCCTCTCTTGGAGGTCAGGAAATTACAATGGCAAGTGAAATTTCAAGCTGACACGCCCCCAGGCCTCAATGGAACTTTAAGTATAAAATGTTAAGATAATTGATGATGCCCACCTAGTAGGCGGGGTTCTATTTATATTTTTTTAATTTGTGACTATTACTGTAGTTGTACCCATTCAAATGTTGTTTGCACTGTCCAGAGTATACATTTAAATTATTTTCTGATGAACTTCATGTTTTAAAATAGTAAATGAATGAAAGCGCTTCATTTTTAGTCTTAGTCTGATTTTTTTTCTGATCAAGGTTTTTATTGTTTTATGTAGTTGGTGTGTTTACCTTTTTTGATAGTTTCTTCTAGTAATAGTAAATAAATGCAACTACGATGTTAAAACAAGTCTAAGTTTATGTTGAAATTTAAATACTGACTGAATAAATGGGAAATAATTACAAATTCAGTATTGAAGCAAAACAAGAAGATGCTGACTACATGGCTAATAGTTCAGCAATATAGAAATAATGTAAATGCATAGCAGCATGTTTCTTTGCAGTTAATAATACAGAAGGAAATTCAGACTGTACAGAGTATGGTTTAACTAGTGAAGTATTCATAGACATTGTAGTGAAACGAGTTGTTTAGCAGAAAAAATAAGTAGCTGCAATTGGCGTCCATTAAATAAGTAGAGTTGCTGGTATGGAAGACGGGTTTATATTATAAACTCGAATGATTAAAAGGGCGAACGCTGTCTAATTGACCCCTGAAAATCGAAAGCACTAAATCCCGAACACGTGGAACAGCAGTTTTTTTTCATAGTTTAGTACTAGGCTATCTGCCCTGGGGCATTTGTAAGCCTAGCCATAGTGATGTGGCTTTCGCCACCCCATAAAATGGTACAAAATGCACAGAATAGATTTAGAATATTGTGCCTCTGTCTAGTAGTGACACAGTGAAGGTCCCCTTATATAATAGAATTAGTTTACTGTGCCCCTGTCTAGTAGTGACACAGATGTGACCCCTGGGGTGAACTTACGATCTCCCATCCACTCATCAAGATTTCTCTTGAAGAGAGTCAGTGAGGGGCTCTGCCTAACATGAACTGGGATCTTGTTCCAGAGCATGGGAAGCCTCTGGGTTATGAATCTATCCCTCCAGCATGTCCTATTCATACTTGTGCTGAGGTTTAAGTCTTTAGCTCTCGTGGTTCTGATGGATTTGGATTTTTTGAGGTGGAGCATGTCCATCAGTTCCTGATTGGACATGGCCTTGTACGTCAGGCAGAGATCACCTCTGAGCAGGCGGTATGCTACTGAATAGAGCTGGAGTTTCTTTAGTCTGGCAGAATAAGACATATGTTGGAGACCCTTGATCCTCTTGGTGAGGTACTTTTGTGGTCTTTCCAGCTGTTGCAAATGCCGTGTGAGGTACATACCAAATGGGGCATTGTACTCAATCATGGGTCTGATGAGGGAGGAGTATAGGGATACAATGACATCCTTGGATCTGGATGTGAATCCCTTCATGATAAGTTGTGCAAGGTAGAATGTTTTTCTAACCACTTTGGCAACGTGGGTGTCAAATGAGAGGTCGCTGTCAACTTGGGTCCCTAGGTCTCTGATTACTTTTTCCATACTCAGTGGGTTGCTGTCTATGTGATAATTTGTGGGTACTTTGTTTTTCCCAAAGGGGATGACTATACATTTTTTGGCATTTAGTTTAAGGCCATGACTCCGGCACCAGTTGTCCGTTTCTGTGAGGCCTTTTTGTGGGATGTATGTGTCCGCTGGTGTATCGACTATAGCGCCTAGTTTGCAGTCATCTGCGAACTTTGTCAGCCACAACCCTCCCATGTTTGCTTTAACATCTGAGAAATAAATGCCGAACAAGAAGGGTCCCAGGACAGATCCCTGTGGGACACCACTTATGACTGGCTTTGAGTCTGACATTGCTCCAGCAATTTTAACTTTATGGGTTCTGTCCTTTAGCCAGTTTGCAACCCATCTAGTGACATAAGGGTTTACATTTAAGCTGTTGAGCTTATCTATGATGCCTGAGTGGGGTATTGTGTCGAAGGCCTTAGCCAAGTCCAGGTAGGCTGTATGGACTGCTTTGCCCTGATCAATGGCTCTAGTGACTGTTTCGAAAAAGTCAACCAGGTTCAAAAGGCAGGATCTGCCCTTTACAAAGCAGAACTGGGTGGGGTCAAGTGTCTGTAGGTCCCCAGTATCTCTCTTTATGAGTTCCATAATGATTCTTTCCATAGCTTTGCAGACCAGGCTGGTTAAGCTTATGGGGCGGTAGTTTCCAGGGTCTGTAGAGGTACCCCCTTTGTGGAGTGGGACCACTGTTGCTGTACACCAGTGTTCAGGTACATATCCTGTAGTAAGGCTAAGGTTAAATAGCATTTTTATGTGCGGGTTTAGCTCCTCTTGGAGTTCACGTAGCACGCAACCCGGGATACCGTCAGGTCCCATTGATGCTGTGTTTTTAGCTTTGCTGAGGGTGGCTCTCACCTGGACATCTGAGATGACAGGGAGATTACATTCAGCTGGGATAAGTATTTCTTCTTTTGGGGGTGAGGGAGGGGAGAAATTTGCACTGAACCTGTCAGCCAGAATGTTGGCAATATCTGTGGGTTCAGTGTATTTTTTGTTGCTGTGAACTAACTCTGAGCATATCTGAGGGTTTCCGCCCAGGTTTCTAACATAGCTGAAGAAGGCTTTGTGGTTATCTTTAGTGTCCTTAGTGATTTTTCTCTCAAAGTTGGCCTTGGATGTTTTTATGAGAGAACGTAGTTTTCTGCTAGTGTTGATCAGAGATGTCTTCCCTTTATGGGATTTTGCTCTGTCGTGCAGTAGCTTCCTTCTTTTGTTATACAATTTGTTATTGGCTGAGGTCCACCAGACAGGACGCTTGCCTTTGGTGGAGAGGGACTTGGATTTATTTGGGATTGCATGATCCATGCATTCTTGGAGATGTCCATAGAAAGCATTTTTGAAGGATTCAGCATTGTGGGATGTGGTATCCACTGGCCCAGTGGGCTTAAAGGATACCATCTCAGTCTTAAGAGTGAAGTCTGCTTTTGAGAAGTTTTTCACTGTGGTCTTTTGTGCTGGGGGTGGAGGTGGGATATGTGTATATCCAGGGTGATTAGTTTGTGGTCAGATCTCACTAGTGAGGGGTATACCTCCGGTGTGGAGCATTTTGTCCCCATGTTTGTGATGATCAGGTCTAGTATATTATCTCCCCTAGTGGGAGAGGTGACTAGTTGTTCCAGTGCATTTGAATTTATGAATTCCAGGAACCTTTGGGCTAGGGTGTTAGGGCTAGAATAATGTACCCAATCTATGTTAGGGTAGTTGAAGTCTCCCAGTATGATGGTATTTTGTGATACATTCATATCCTCCAATGTCTTCAGGAAGGCTGAGTGGGGTTCCTGAGATTGGGAGTGTGGTCTGTAACATGCTACCAGTTGTATAGCAGTTTTGCCTATGGTTAGTTGCACCTGTATGGTCTCCGATGCTTCATGTGTTGCTACT
>NC_056748.1:902165509-902213009 GCF_019279795.1 Protopterus annectens
CTGTACTGTCTTTTTGTTTATTTATGAAGGTACATAGGAGTTAATTTGTTTTTCTAATTAGTAGACAGCTATTTGTCTAGCCTGATTGTGAGTCAGTAATGATGCACTTTTTGAGGCATGTACCACAAATGCACAAATTATATTTACTACAAATTGTAATATTAGCTTGTTGAGACATATTTTGGTAGCTCATGCTCTACAAAGAAAGGAAGTACTCCCTCTGTAGTTATCTTAACTTTGGTACAGAGGAATGGATCAAGATTTACTTCCAAGTGTCTGAAAATGTCTTCTTTATCCATTTTGAGACATCTACATGTGTAGTGTCATGTCCCTTTTGGACTTTTGTAGTGTTTTCAGGATACTGAACAAAATGTTGGTTGACTTTGAAGTGTTTAGTAGTAGTTGTCTCATTTTTAACCATATTACTAGATGCAAGATGTCCTTTTAATGTTTTTTTTTTTGGTTGCAGAGGCATTAGAAGGCTGGTATCAGATTATGTATCAAAGTTTAACAGTTATACAACTCCTGCATAATTAAAAACTGCTACCTCTGATTTTAGAAAAAGCACTTTCCTGACTAAGGTTTCTGTAGTCAGGAATTTCATTTTATATGACATTCAGCAACCTTGTAGTTAGAATAAAAAAGTCAGAGTGGAAACTTCTGCAAGGAGAAGCTTTCCCTCCCTGCTGAAAATGATTTTGCTTCTTTTTTCCATTTGTTGACGCTCCAGCATTGACGTTGAAAATACCACTACACTGGTATTGATGCTGCTGGTGTTAACAGACTGACTGCCTACAGGAGATCAGTATCTAGCAAAAGCCTGATGCATCTCTTCTGTTTGGCAACCAAAACCAATAAGATCCTAAAGTCCAGAAGCAACATTTTCTAGCATGTCAGTTTTGTGTTGTGCAGGTAAGTAGAAGTGTGCATTATAGTTTAGCAGAGACACAAACAAGTTCTTGTAATTTACACTTAAAATTGCAAATGTTTAAACTGTTTAAATACTGTTCTTTAAAATCTAAATTAGGAACTAATGGATATCATCAGATCAGTTTCAGAAGTAGTTTCTGACAAACATTTATATATTTATTTATTTCCTGGGTTAGTTTTCAAAGCCAAAGTGGCTTACATGATGTTGCTCTGAACTAGATTGCTTACAGTACAATTGCTTACATTTTACAGCTCAAGGCAGTAGCTGCTTGTGTCTTGTTAGTTAATCCATTCAGGAGAGACATGTTGATGTGCACATGCTGTTGTGTTTTATTTTTTATTTATTTGTTTGTTACACTGGTGTGCAGGATAGGCTCAGTGGTTTCCCTTCCTTCATCTTCATGCACCCAGTTGATCCATATGTTCCTCCACTGGGGTAAGAGCTTTCCAGCCCATTTGTTATCCAGTGGAGATGAGAAGTTGAGAATGACGTGTTAGGCAGCAGATCAGTCTGCAGATCCTGTGAACTATCTTAGCTGCACCCTATTGTCAGCTTACAATCGTTGCTCTGGGAAGGTGCAGGCATGCTTTCATTTATGTGCAGCCCCTAACCAAGCAGCACACCACTTACAGCTTGGAAACTCTAAGCTTTACTTGCTGCTGCAATGCACCCGCATTTCTGCATCACAAATGCATTGAGCCATGCTGCCTCCCTCCCCTCTGGATTAGTAAACTGACATCAGACTTTTGCTCCCATACTCCCCTGAGCAGTCCCTTCAGTGCCTGTGCCAGTAGTTGAACATGGGTCTTTTGGGGGTCAGTAATGGCATTATCCCTCTGCACCACATGGCCAGGTTTTAGAGACTGTTGCCTCTCAGAGAAAAAGAAAGGCATTTTTTTAGGTTTGTGTTACAGATTACTGGTTCTCTAAAGTGTCTTAACCTCTGAGTGAAATAATAAAGTAAAGGGGATAAGGTGGGGTGGATCCTCCACATAGGGCAGCGGTTTGGGGGGAGGGGCTTGACCCGACCCTCCACTCACGCATTCACAACTTTTTGTTGCTTTTCTTTATGGTGTGTTTGCTCATAAACTATATAGACTGCAGTGTACTTGTAATGAATATATGTGTACTCAATTTATCATTTATGAGCTATGCTTGCCAATGTATCGCAATACAAGCCCTGGAAATGTCCTTCCATTTCACTGTTGCAGTATTCATAGCATGAGGGATCCCTTGCCAGGGGAGGCCCGACGTTTGGCCAGTATACCAAAGCCTTTAGGTTGCGATAAGGTATGCCTTACATCACATATATGCTCTTTGCATAACGTAGGGCATAAAGGTGAAGTCTGAATGTAACATCCTCAGAACTTCTTTACCACCAGTCCGAGCGCCATCTCTGATAGTCAGTCTGATCACCCGAGTTGTTGCTGGGGTAAATAGCGATTCAGATAAGTGCCTCATTGGGGTTCTTTGCTTATCATTTGTTACTTTTGTTTGTTGTGCAGTTTTATGTCATCCATGAAGGGTAAATGCCAGTGTGGGAGACATATTCCCCATAAAGACCATCACGAGCAGTGCTTGTTTTGTTTAGAGGCTTCTCATAATCATATGTCCTGCAATATTTGTTAGGCCTTTGAGCCTAAGACCTTATGCAGTCATCTTTCCTCACTCGCTATTTATTTAGAAAACCAGTGTCGCAAAATTTTAGAGAAAGACTCTATGGAGGGTACTTCTCAGGCTGAGGGACAGCCATCTTCGAAGAAGAAGGCCAAACAAGTTATGCTGGATTCTTCGGCTGCGCCTCTTACACTGGATGTCTGTCTCTAGGCTGATGACAGCCTGGGGGTTCGCCCAGTTCTTGGGGTGAATTCCTCTGCTGTGACCATTCCTGAGGCCAGCATTGATCCAGCTGCTCACATGTCCTCAGAGGCCTTGCAGAAGTCTATTTTGGATGTACAGGGGGAGCCATGGCTGAAGATCACCGAAGGGCCTGGGGGAGGGTTCCTCAGATTCTGGTGAGGGAGGGAAGAAGTCCTGACTACTATTATTGAGTGTAGGCCAATGTCAGAGCCTTTCTTATTTCATAAGATGGACGTCCCCTTAAAAAGAAGCAAAAAACAAAATATGTTTCTTCTGTTCCCAAGGACCTTCAAAGTGAATGGCAAAATTTTACACAGGGCTATTTAAAGCTCTTATGGCTGGTCATCTTCCCCTGTCAAGAGATCTAGGGATCGGGATTCCTCTGAAGAAGAGGAGGATTCGGATGAGGAATACTTGGCCTATTTTGTCCAGATTCCTTCCCCTTTAGAGTACAGTTCTGAGGAAGAGGAGTCTACTAGTCCTGAATCTCCTTTTGAGGAGAGTTAATTTGGTGTACCATTGATATTATGATGAAGTTCTTTAAATGGGATTGTTCACAGATGTCTGAAGTGCAGGAGATATTATGAGCTCTTTCAAATGGAGTCTTCTAGACCCTCTGCTGTTCCTCCTGTTTTCGCTGCTTTACTGGATGCCTTGTCTTCTGCTTCTCAGGCTGCAAATTCTCAGCCCCATGCTCCTAAAAAGCCAGACCAGTTTTATAAAGTGCCTGATGATTGTAAATTCCTTTACAAGTGTCCATCTGCTAATCCTTAAGTGGTCTCTGTGGCTTCCAAATTACTGCCCTCAACTAAGCTTCTTCTTTCTGATAAGGACAGTAGGACTACGGAAAGGCTGGGTAAGAAGGTCTATACTTCAGCCACCCTAGCCTTTCAGGCTGCTAATTACCAGACTCCTATGACTGGATATGTTTTGGCTCTCCTTTCTCAGGCTTGTCAGGTTATTTATGACCTTCCTGATTCTGAGGGTAAGGCTTCTGTCTTGACTTTGTTATGGGCTTCTTCTCAGGTAGCTCGCCATTCCATTAAGTGTAGTTATGTTGCAGCAGATGCTTCCTGTAGGGCTGCTCCTTCATGATCTGTTTTAAGGAGATATTCCTGTCTATGGCTTCAACCTCTGTCTGATGATATTAAGGCTAAGTTGATGGATCCTCCCCGGACAACAAATGTTAGTTTGGAGGTGCTGCTGCTGATTTGTTCAAGTCCCTGCAGGAGAAAGGAAGGAGTTACAGGATCTGAAACATATTTCTGTTTCACCTGTGCCTTAGTTCCAAAGAAACTATCCTACTAAACCAGCTTTTGTTCAAAAGCAGTCTTCTCCTCCTTCTAAAGGCAAGACAGGTGGTAGGAGGATTCCCTCCACTGTCTACTCAGACTACTCCTGATCAGCATCCACCCTTTCCTGATGAATCAGATGCTGTCCAACTACCAGTATCTTGCCAGCCACATTCCCTCTTTCTGTTCATCTTTTTCTGTTTTTTCCTATTTGGTTAAGCATAACCCAAGATTATTGGGTTCATTCCATCATACGCCAATGGTATTTCATGGTTTGGAAATCTCTTCCCCACTTCGTGGGCATTCCTCACCACCTCAAGAACAGTTGAACTTCTTTTCCGAAGTGCTTCAGGAACTTTTGACTCTTGGAACTATTCAAGGGGTTCCACCTGCTCAAAGGATAAAGGGTTTTATTCCAGATTATTTTTGGTACCCAGGAAAGAGGAAACTTGGAAACCATTCTGGATATTTCTCACCTGAATACTTTTCTGAAGGTTCCTTATTTTCGAATGTTAATCCCTTCAGACTTTGTTCTTTTGGTGCTTTCTCAGGCTTTTCTGGTTTCTCTGGATCTCAAGGATGCTTACCTCCATGTCCCTATTCATCCCATTTTTAGGACATTTTTACATTTTTCTGTTGCTTCCAGGCATTTTCAGTTCTTTGCTTTGCCTATTGGCATTGCTACTTCCCCAAGGGTATTCACCAAATGCCTAGCTCCTGTGATTGCTTTTTGCAGGATTCAGCGGATCCAAGTATTTCCTTATTTGGGCAGTCTCCTGTTTCAAGCATCCTTCCTAGAGACACTGTTGCAAAATTTTCATTGTGCCATTTCCCTTTTGCAAAGTCTGGGGTTCACAGTAAATTTCAAAAAGTCCTTTCTGACTCCTTCTCAAGACTATGTTTTTCTAGGGTGCAAGATTTAGACGGTGCCTATGCTGACATCTCTGCCTCTTCCCAAGGTCTTGTCTCTCGTTTCTTTCTTTCAAAATCTTCTTCCTGTGGCCTCTTTCACAGCCAGGGAGGTTTTGGGAGTTCTGGGATTTGTAGCATCCACCATCCCTATGCTCCCTGTAGCCAAACACCCCATGAGAAAATTTCACTGGTTACTGAAATCAGTCTGGCTTCAACATGCATATCCTTTAAACTTTGTAGTTCCTCTTTTTCCCTGTCTGAAGAAGGAACTTCACTGATGGATTCAGCAGTTGTCTCTAAACCCAGGGCACACCTTTCCTCCCCTTCTTCCATCTCAGGAGCTGTTCATAGACACCTCAGATGTGGGATGGGGAGCAACTTTTGGCTCACTAAAGGTCCAGAGTTCTGGTCTTCTCTCCAACAGAAGGAGAACATCAATGTCAAAGCAATGAGAGCCTTTCTGCAGGCTATTCAGGCTTTTCATCCTCTTTTCTCCCTGAGACCTCTCAAGGTGTTTACAGACAACGCTACAGTGATGTGGTATGTAAATAAATGGGGGAGCAAGATGTTCTCTTCTTTGTCGGTTGGCACTTCTGGTATGGGATCTTGCTGTCCAGTATCAAGTGACTCTTCAGGCAGTCTACATTCCATCAGGTCAAAACATTGTGGCAGACACTCTGAACAGGTCCTTAACTCAATCCCATGAGTGGATGCTTCACATGGATGCGTTTCTGGACATTGTACACCAATGTGGTACTCCTCAAAGAGAATCTCATCTAAATGAATTTTAACGGTCATGCTGTTGAACACAAGGCGTCTCAACATGAAACTGCACTCATTGCAAGTATTCTTAACCCTGGAAGATGCTAACATTTGTGTAGTCCCAGAAACTTGGTTCAAAGCTGAGGGGAGCATCCCATCCTTACCTGGTTACTCATCCTATCACACACAGAGAATCCAAACTGAGGGCAGCAAAGCCAAAGGAGGTGGTGTTTCAATATATATTAAAGATGTACACCTCTTTTGACTGGTCAAACAGTATGATGCCCAGGAGATTCTCCAGGTACAGTTAAGTTGACAAGACCCCTATTCAAATCCTAGTTAAGTACAGGCCCCCAACGTTGACTCAGGATATCTTTGCCGCCTATCTGGATGACCTTGAATCTATTAAGATTCAACCCTATACCCTGATCCTGGGCGATTTTAACTACCCAACCATTGATTGGAAGAACTACTTAAGCCAGAACACAAATGCTGAAGGATTCCTTGACCTCATCAATGCCAATGCCTTGGACCAGCTGGTTGACTGGTTGCTAACCCCACAAGGGGTGACAACATGTTGGAATTGGTATAACCAACACAGGAAACCACTGGAGCATCCCTGTATTGTCATCATCTCTGGTAAGATCCGACCACAAAACGGTCATGTTAGAAGTCACCATCTCCCCTGACCCCCCCCCCCCAACAACCTCCTGAGGGAAGGTCTAAACAGCTCCCCAGCCCCTAAGGAAGAATAAACCAGTCTGGTGGACACTGGCTATAAATACACTCTACAACAAAAGGAAAAAATTGCTGTCCAGGACCAAGAAGGAACAGGTGCCAAACTGGAAGCTATCTCTCCTTAGCTTAACATGCAAATAAAGGTATTAGTGAAGTTCTCCAAAGCTAACTTCAAGTCTAAATTGGCCACATCTACTAAAACCAATCACAAGTCCTTCTTCACATACATCTGCAGTCTAAGGTAAAACACTGAAATCTGCTCAGAACTGATGGTCAAGGACACCACGTACACAAATGCTGTGGATATAGCCAACCTGCTACCAGACAGGTTCATTGAAAACTTCAACCCTCTGCTCCTCCCCCGTTAGTAATCCAGAATATCCCCAGCACCTGCCCCCCCTTATCTCTGTGGAACAAGTCATTACCACCCTCTCAAAGGCTAAAAACACAGTTTCCATGGGACCCGATACCATCCCAGGCTGCATCTTGCATCAACCCATGCAGGAACTCGCAGCACCATTAGTAGACCTATTCAGCCTAAGCCTGAATACCAGTTTCATCCCAGCCAAGTGGATGATGGCCACTGTCTTCCCTCTGCACAAAGATGGAGCATCCACTGATCCAGGCAATTATAGACCCATCAGCCTAACTCACCTGATTTGCAAGGCCATGGAACACATTGTCATGGACCACATTAACAAGGACATCGGCAACTTCCAAATGCTTGATCCCACACAGTTTGGTTTTGTCAAGGGGAGATCTTCTTTCAGCTGTTCCCTTTAGGGGTCGCCACAGTAGATCATCTGTTTCCATTTCTTCCTGTCCTCTGCATCTTGCTTCGTCACACCAACCACCTGCATGTCCTCTCTCACCAAATCCATAAACCTTATCTCAGGCCTGCCTTTTTTCCTCTTACCTAGCAGCTCCATCCTTGGCATCCTTTCCCCAATATACCCGGCATCCCTCCTCAGCACATGTTCAAACTAATGCAATCTCGCCTCTCTGCCTTTGTCTTCAAACCGTCCAACCTGAGCTGACCCTCTAATATACTGATTCCTAATCCTGTACATCATCGTCACATCCAGTGCAAATCTTAACATCTTTAAATCTGCCACCTCCAGCGCTGACTCCTGCCTTTTTGTCAATGCCACCATCTCCAACCCGTGTAACATAGCTGATCTCACTACCGTCTTGTAGACCTTCCCTTTCACTCTTACTGGTACCTGTCTGTCATAAATCACTCCTGACACTCTTATCCACCTACTCCACCCAGCCTGTACTCTCTTCTTCACCTCTGTTCCACACTCACCATTACTCTGAACTGTTGATCCCAAGTATTTAAATTTGTCCACCTTCGCCATCTCTAGTCCCTGCATCCTCATCATTCTTCTGTCCTCCCTCTCATTCACACACATATATTCTGTCTTAGTCCTGCTGACCTTCATTCCTCTTCTCTTTAGAGCATATCTCCACCTCTCCAGGGTCTCCTCAACCTGTTCCCTACTCTCACTACAGATCACAATGTCATCCACAAACATCATAGCCCATTGGGACTCCTGTCTAACATCATCTGTCACCCTCTCCATCACCATTGCAAATAAGAAAGGGTTCAGAGCTGATCTTTGATGTAATCCCACCTCCACCTTAAACGCATCCCTCACTCCTACCGCAGACCTCACCACTGTCACAGTTCCCTCGTACATATCCTGTACTACTCTTACGTACTTCTCTGCCACTCCCGACTACCTCATACAATCCCACAGTTCCTCTCTAGGCACCCTGTCATATGCTTTCTCTAAGTCCACAAAGACACAATGCAGCTCCTTCTGACCATCTGTGTACTTCTCCCTCAACTCTCTCAGAGCAAACATTGCATCTGTAGTGCTCTTTCTCAGCATGAAACCATACTGCTGCTCACTAATCATCACCTCCCCTTTTAACCTAGTTTCCACTACTCTTTCCCATAACTTCATGGTGTGATTGATCAGTTTTATCCCTCTGTAGTTACAATGTCTCTGCACATCACCATTATTTTTAAAAATCGGTACCAAAACACTTCTTCTCCACTCCTCAGGTACCACCTCACTTTCCAAGATTTCATTAAACAATCTGGTAAAAAACTCCACTGCCATCTCTCCTAAACACCTCCATTCTTCCACAGGTATGTCATATTGGACCAGCAGCCTTTCCATTATTCATCCTCTTCATAGCTGTCCTTACTTCCTCCTTGCTAATCCATTACATTTCCTGATTCATTGTCCCTATATCATCCAACCTTCTTTCTCTCTCATTCTCTTCATTCATCAGCCCCTCCAAAGTACTCTTTCTATCTGCTCAACACACTCTCCTCACTTGTAAGTAGGTTACCCTCATTATCCTTTATCGCCCTTACCTGCTACACATCTTTCCCAGCTCGGTCCCTCTGTCTAGCCAGTAGGTACAGGTCCTTTTCTCCCTTCTTAGTGTCCAACCTTTCATACAACTCTCCATACGCCTTATACTTAGCCTTCCCCACCTCTTTCTTCACCATACGCCTCATCTCCTTATACTCCTGTCTACTTTCTTCATCTGTCTGATAATCCCACTTCTTCTTCGCCAACCTCTTTCTCTGTATACTCTCTTGTACTTCCTCATTCCACCACCAGGTCTCCTTGTCCTCCTTTCTCTATCCAGATGTCACACCAAGCACCTTTCTAGCTGTCTTTCTTACCAGCTGTGCTGTAGTTACCCAGCTATTCAGTACCTCTTCACTGCCACCTAGTACCTGTCTTAGCTCTTCCCTGAACTCCACCTCACAATCACCCTTTTTCAACTTCCACCATTTGATCCTTGGCACTGCCCTCCCACTCCTCCTACTATTCTTGATCACCAGCATCATCCTACAGACCACCATCCTCTACTGCCTTAATACACTTCCCCTGCCACCAGTTTACAGTCTCCAACCTCTTTCAGACTGACCCTCCTACATAGGATATAATCCATCTGTGTGCATCTTCTTCCACTTTTGTACGTCACCCTATGCTCCCCCCCCCCTTCTTAAAATATGTATTCAGCACAGCATATCCATCCTTTTTGCAAAATCCACTACCTTCTGACCTTCTATGTTCTTCTTCTTAACACCATACCTACCCATCACTTCCTCATCCCCTCTGTTCCCTTTACCAGCATGCCCATTGAAATCCACTCCAAATCACCACTCTCTCACCCTTAGGTACACTTGCCACCATTCCATCCAACTCGCTCCAAAATTTTTCTTTCTCATCCGTCGCACACCCAACTTGCGGAGCATATGCACTAACAACATTCGTCATCACACCATCAATTTCCAGCTTCATAAACATCAGTCTGTATGACTCTCTTTTCACCTCCAAAACACTCTTGGCATACTGCTCCTTCAGGATAACCCCTACCCCATTTCTCCTCCCATCCACACCATGATAGAGCAATTTGAACCAGGCTCCAATATACCTGGCCTTACTCCCCTTCCATCTGGTCTCTTGCACGCACAATATGTCAACCTTCTTTCCTTCTCTCCATCATATCAGCTAGCATATATTTTTGCGTTTTCCACATTTCTTGTCTTTTCATATGGTCCTTCACCTTATATTCTTTATTTTGTTTTTGGCGCATTCAGTTGCTGCCTGATTTTTATTTTACTTCTGGTTTGATATCCATTCCTGCTTGACGCTGATATGCTTCTGCTAGACTAAGCAGAGAAGTCATCTTAGATTTATTCTCCTCGTGTTTCAAAACTTTCACTACGTTTGGGTCTTATGATGTCAGCAGATAAGTGTGGAGTCCCATGTTTGTAGATCTATGCATGTAATCAATTTCAGGGATGCCCGTCCCTCCTTTGGAATGGGGAATATATAATCTTGGTATGCACTGATTTTTATAGATCATTTGGTGAGCATGAAGCATCATTCTTGTTTTAAATCCTCTTTAAGAGGAACCTGAATGACTGGATGGGAAATAGAAAATACACCCCTAGGATTCCACCTGTGTGCCTGCTGGACAGCGGCATCGGGTGTTGACTTGTGGTAACATGGGCTAATTTATTGGCTAGGCTTATAAGGGCCTCAGGGCCAGTAGCTTAGTAACTTGCTATGATCCTATGATCCCGTCTGAGCAGACCTCTTCCTCTATTTTGTGCCAGTGTCCCAGGTCCTCTGGTGAGGAAGGTGGATGTCCTTTCTTTTTTTGTTTGGAAGGAAATGTTTCTTTATGCTTTCCCTCCCTTTCCCCCATTCCAAAAGTCATGTACAGAATTCAATAGGATGATCCCAAAATCTTCTTGGTGAGTCCCTTTTGGTTCCCTCTTCTGCATTTAGCCAAGGGCAGTCATCACAAGTTACCTGACAGGATGGATCTACTTACACAAGACAATGGATCTCTCATCCATCTCCACTACTCCACTGACTCTGTGGGTGATAGGATTTTGATTACACATAGACACCTTTTTTCTCAGGGCATGCTTAGGATCCTGCAGAAGGCCAGGAAACCCAATACTAGGAAAGCCTACTTATCCAAATGGAAGAGATTTCCTGTTTGGTGTTTCATGTAACCTGGATCTGCTTTCTGTGGATGTTCCATTGGTTCTTTCTTATCTGTATGAATTGCTCAGCACTGGATTGGCTTATTCTTCTGTTAAGGCCCACTTATCCTCTATCTCGGCTTGTTTGCCCGTATCTCCTCCTTTAGCTTCTAGGTTTGAAGCTAAACAATTTCTTAAAGGCATCCTTCACATTAGGTCTCCCAGGAAGCATGTTGCTCCTCCCTTGGATCTTAATTTTGGTTTTGGAGAAATTGACTCTAGCCACTTTTTGAGTCTGCAGCTTCAGCTTTCTTTCAACATTGCTCTTGGAAGACTGTCCTTTTGTTAGCCCTTACTTCTGCTAGATGGATGTCTGAGCTTCAAGCCCTTATGGCTTGTCCTCCTTTTTTTGTGTTTCATAAGGATATGGTGTCCTTGCATATTAATCCTTCTTTTATACCCAAGGTAGTAAATGAGTTCTCCATTAATCAGTCTTTTCATTTGCCCACTTTATTCCCTTCTCCAAAATCTGCTGGTGAAAAGATGCTGCACATGTCGGATGTGCATAGACTACTCAGATTTTATTTGGATAAAACTATTGGGAAATCTGATCAGCCCTTGGTTTCTTTTCATCCCAGGTCTTTGGGATTGGCTGTATCCAAGCAGACTATTTCTTCTTGGATTTTAAAAGCTATTTCTTTTTGTTATGTTTTTCATGCCATGAGCCTTCCTTCTGTAAAGGCTCATTCCACTAGAGGCAGTGGGGAAAGGCAAAAACCAAGCTCGACTGTGGGGAGTTCTTGTGCAGAATTTGTTGATTTGGTAGTTATGAGGGGAGGCAAACAGGTCTACCTCTGGAGTCCCCCAATTGTTCAAGAGGTTGAATATTTTGGGTTCTAGTTTCCATTCATGTGGGTCCATGAGATTTCTGCTTAAGTCATCTGCCAGTGAATTTAGTTTGCCTGGCAGGAAATTAATTTGTAGGTGTACTTGGTAGCTCAAGGCTGTGTTCCACAGAGCCATGGTTAGTCTGCAGAGAGGGTACGAATGGGTTCCCCCTGCTTGTTTATGTACCACATAACTGTGGTGTTGTCTGTCTTTCTCAATAGTTGTCCTGGAAGAATACGGTCTTTGAAGGCTGTCAGAGCATTCTATACAGCTAACATTCCTTTTTCATTGATATGCAGGTGCATCCATCTCGGGTTCCATTTGCCCTGAATGCACTGTCCTGCCATGTGAGCCCCCCATGCATAGTCTGATATGTTTGTTGTTAGGGTTTGGGTGGCAGGGGGTATAGTGAAAGGGAGTCCCTTGTTGTGGTAGCAGGCCTCTGCCCACCAAAGGAACTCTGTCTTCATACAAGGAATGATAGAAATCACTGTTTCCAGGTCCTGAGAATGTTGACACCATAGGCTTTTTAGATACCATTGGAGTTTCCTCATATGCAGTCTTGCATATGGAATTAGTAGAATGCAAGAGGCCATGAACCCCGGGGCTTGCAGTATTTTCCTTGCAGATAGCTGGGGTTTTGTGGCCAATAGTTTGAAGTAGGTTGTCAAATAAACTTGTTTCTCCGGAGTGAGGAATGCCATCTGGGAAGTTGTGTTCAAGCTTGCTCCCAGGAATACAATCTGTTGGCAGGGTACTAGGTGAGATTTCTTTTCGTTGATGGTGTACCCCAGTGAGGTTAGAAGTTTCTTTACGAATGCCAGGTGTTGTAATAGCAAGTCCTGGCTTTCTGCCTGAATCAGACAATAGTCCAAGTATGGGTGAATTTGAATATTTCTCTGCCTGCAAAATGCAATGGCTGGAGCTAGACACTTTGTGAATACCCTGGGCGCAGTAGATAAGCCAAAGGGAAATGCAGAGAACTGATAGTGCATGGAGCCTGCCCCGAAGTGTAGGTATTTCTTGCAAGATTCCCTTATTGGGATGTGCAGGTAAACTTCCTTTAAGTCTAGGGTTGCCAGCCAGGCATCCTTGGCTAACATAGGAAGAAGCTGTTGAAGAGTTAGGATTTTGAATTATGGAACTACCAGAAAGGTGTTGAGAATAGAGAGGTCCAAGATAGGACGCCAGGAGTGGTCTTTTCTGGGTACCAGAAAAAGTCTTGAATAAAAACCTTGTCCCCCTTTGTTCTGCTGGAACAGGCTGAATAGCCCTAATACTGAGAAGAGAGAGAACCTGCTGTTGGGCCTCCGCCCATTGATTTGGGGGTAGGTATGGCCAACCATTTGGGGTTGGTAGTGTATGGAAGTGGAATCTGTATCCTTGGGAGACTATGTTCAAAACCCATTTGTCCTGGGTAATGAGTTCCCAGACTTTTGCATGCAGGGCGAGCTTTCCTCCTAAGGGAGCAGGCAGTTGAGCTGGACTTGGAAGGGTTAAGGTTAAGTTATTGTGCCATTTTTCAGTAGGGAGGGTGGCTTACTACTCCCTGTTTTGGAAGTGGGATCCCCCCCACTGCTTAGGTCTGTGCATAGCCTGAGACTGCAGTCTAGGTGGTCTGCTGTTCCTTGGTTTGGACTGAGAAGGCCTGGAAGGGACTGGAAACAACTAGGTCTTTGAAGGCCAATGCCTACTGAATCTGAGAGGCTGTACTTGTAGGAAATCTTTAACAGTTTGCATAGATTTAGCTTTTTCTTCCATCCTTTTGAGGACTTCTTCTGCTTTGTTGCCAAAATGGTGGTTTTGGTTTAAGGGAGAATCCAGTAATTTAGCTTTAACATGATCTTGCAAGTTTTGTTCCTTAAGCCAAGCATGCCTTCTAAGTACAGACCCAGTGACAGCAGCCCTGCAAGATGCTTCTAAAGCTTCAAAACCACATTGCAAAGTAGGTTTACTAACTTGTTGTGCAGAATGCATTAAATCTTGCAATACTTTGTGTTCAGCACAGTCAGGAATCAACATAATTTTCTGTTTATGTAGTTCCATAATATGCTGCTGATACTTTAACATATGAAACTGGCAATTTAAAGCCCTAATGGCCAAAGTAGTAGAAGTGTATACCTTCTTACCCCATCTGTCTAAGGCTCTAGAATCTCTATCAGAAGGGGTAGGATTTATGGCAGCAGTAGCCTTAATACCTTTTGGTCCTTGGGAAAAGGTCTCTGGATCCGGAGAAGGATTCTTCTTGAAGAGGAACTTGTGAGAGTCAGGTACTCAGTAGTACCTGTCAGGTTTTCTGGGAGCTGGAGATAAAGTGTCTGGGGTAAGGCTAGATTCCAAGAAAGCATCATCTGCAATGTCCAGAACAGGAGGGACAGCTAAAGGCCTGTGTTGAGGCAGGAGTAAGAATTCCCTAAGTCTCTTTTTGGACTCACAGCAATCCTGGCTTTCTCAGCGGAAATGCTCCCTAAGAGTATGCAAGATTTCACCAAAGGAAAGATCTTCTGGAGGGGAAGCAGAGGGAATGGAATCCTCTGCATCAGAATCCTCATAAGTAGATAAGGGCAAATCCTAATCAGAAGAATCAGAAAGAAAATTAGTTCTAGGTCTCTTAGAGGGGGAAGGCTAGCTTCCCCTAATTAAGGTAATAAGGTCTTTAGCCATTCTAAGCATTTGTTTTTGAGGCATGTGGGCCTGCGGTTTGGTTGCCTGTTTTCTAGGCATAGTGCGAGTTTTTGGCCTGGATGAAAACGATGGCATCAGTTTAATATGAATGTCTGTAGGCCTGAATACACCCTCAGAAGCCACTGCCTGCACAGCGGCTTCGGACCCATCGAAGGTAGAGACATCCGCAGGTTGCATAGTCAAAGAAGCATCTCGCAGCATGGGTCTCAGTAGAGGCCTGCGAATCTGAAGTAGCGGGTATCAGGGGCTGCGGCGCCTCACTGAGTACCGGCAGACTGGTGACTAGCTTAACGGAAGTGTTGTCTGCAGTTTTGGACCTATGCGGTCTGTCTCTGTCTTTATCCTTAATTTTTTTCAGAAGATCGGTAGTCGGATGGCTTAACTAAGCCATTTCGGAGTACACAGATAGAGTACAAAAGTGGCTGCAAAAATAGCCTGACGACGGATAGTTTGGGCGTTGAACAAGGCACAAAACCGACAGCGAGGGACACCGTGGTCTGGGCCTAAACAGGGGATGCAGTACAAATGAAAATCTCTATGAGGTATTTGCTTTCCACGGGTAAGACAATTGTTAACTTTTACTGACATCGGTTAGCGCAAAAAAAAGGATCCCCAACGGGGTACTTACCTTTTTTTGAAGACTTTGGGTCTGAAACTCGAAAATGAAAATTTCAGGAGACAGCCGACCGGCACTTGCGAACTGCTTCTGCTTTGGGCACCGCACGGCAAGAAAGACTAATGTAATGGCATTGGCTGCATGTTTTATACCCCTGACGACCGGACGTCATGGAAGAAGAGACAGCATCCGACGCAGAAATCCGAAGACTCTGGTATTCAGGCCGGCTGAGGGCTACCTGCAGGCAGATAACCCAAATGTGATGACTGCAACAGTGAAAGACGAAGAACATCTCCTTGGCAATCAGGGACTGAAAGGGCAAGAGGGCCTGGAAGTAGATGGTGAGAGACAGGACCTTTTCTGGTGGTAAGGAAACCAGCATCTTGTCTGTCTGGATCTTGCACCCTAGGAAGTCATGGTCTTGAGAATGAACCAGGGTAGATTTTTGGTAGTTGACAGTGAATCCTAGACCCTCCAGCAGCGACAACATGAAGAGAAAATTTCCAGAAAGGTGTTTGGACCCTGAACCTGAAGAAGATGATCATCCAGGTATGGAAAATTTGAATGCCCTGTAGCCTGCAAAAGGCTATGACAGGAGCTAAGCATTTTATGAAGACCCTTGGAGATGTAAACAATCCAAAAGGGAAGGCAGAGAATTGAAAATGTGAGGAAGCAATAGCAAAGTGAAGATACATCCTGAACCTATGATGAATGGGAATGTGAAGATAAGCATCCTTGATGTCCAGGGACAACATATAGGCTTGAGGAAGGATGACGGGAATAACAGTGGGCAAGGTTACCAGGCAAAAGGTGGGAACCTTCAGGAAAGAATTTAGATGGGATAAGACTAGGATGGCTCTCCAAGGACCATCCTTCCTGGGGACGAAGAACATCCTGGAGTAGAACCCTTTCCCTACTTGAGAGAGTGGCACCTCCTGAATGGTTCTCTGAGAAAGAAGACTGGGAATGACTTGGGGAGAGAGTTCCAGCTGTTCCTTTGGGGTTGTGGAATACCCCTGAAGGAAAGTGGAGCTTTCCTCACTATAAAATATCCTCGAAGGATAATGGAGACGACCCAAGAATCCTGGGTGATCTGTTTCCAAGCAGAGAGAGAAAGGGAAAGTTGAAGAGAAAGAGAAGTCTGGCTGCAAGAGGGAAGGCAGTCACTGACTACCTAGCTTCACCTGAAAAGGCTGCTTCTGAGCAGCAGGAGTTGATGTGGAAGATTTGGAGAAAAATTGTTTTCTAGCATCTCTTTTATTCTTTGAAGACTGGGGTCTGGAAGGCTTACTAAAAAAGGGGGTCTTAGAAGGGTAGTTCCTCTGAAATCTTGGCAGCGGGGACACAAAAATGTGCTTAAGGTCTTGCAGCTCTTTGCCTTTTTCCTGTAATGACTTATGACTTCTGCAGCAGAGGTACCAAATAATGCCTTGTTGTCCAGGGGGGGTATCCATGATTTGTGCCTTAATGTCATAAGGCAAAGGCTGAAGTCTGAGCCAGGAGTGTCTTCTGAGAACCGACCCAGATGCAGCCACTCTGGCTGATTCTTCCACAGTATCATAGCTACACTTAAAGGAATGATGTGCAACTTGAGCACAGGAGTTCAGAATGGAGGATAACTTAGCCTTAATAGGAGAGTCTGGAAGCTCTGAAAGTAACTTACCAGTATCCGAGAGAAGGGCTAAAGAATATTTAGCCATATGGGTCTTGCAATCTATGGCCCTGAATGCCAGAGTTGCTGACATATAAACATGAAGAGAGGAGTTCAAAATGGAGGACAACTTGGCCTTAGTAGGTGAGTCTGAAAGCTCTGAAAATAACTTACCAGCATCTGAGAAAAAGGCCAAAAAATATTTAGTCATATGGGTCTTGTAATTTATGGCCCTGAATACCAGAGTTGCTGACGTACAAACTTTCTTTCCCAGCCTCTCCATAACTTTACTCTCCTTGTCTGAAGGAAGAAGGGAAGTGGACGGCAGCATCTTGGAGGCCTTGCCAGCAGACAATGAAATTGTTACTGTATCCGCAGAGGGGACATTTAAACAGGAATTTGGAATCCTCTGGCACCTTACAGAACCTATCTGTCCTTTTAGGTGGAGGAGGTTGAGAGTCACTGCAATTAGAAGCTGCAGAGAATGCATCTAAAAAGGCTGGCAGAACAGGGGGCTATGGCAGAAGGGGAAGGGGAGTCCATCTGCAGAAGGTCATAATACCTTTTTTGGATGTCTGACACCTAAGAACAGTCCCATTTGAAGAACTGTCTCATTTTAACAATGGTTTCCCCAAAAGTATCCTTGCCAGGGCAATCTGTCTCATTTGATTCCTCTTCCAGGGAAGCATATCCCAAAGGAGATGAAATTTAGGCAGAATAAGCTAAAGACTCATCCCCAGAAGAATCTTCTTCATCTGATGAAAGTGCCACAGAAACGCTCTTTTGTGGAATAGAGGGAGAAAGGGAAGTAGAAATGAGGGAGAGACCTGAAGATTGTCTCAGGGCCATAAATGCAGTGAAAAGCCCTTAGGTAAAAACTTGCCAATCAGCAGGCTGTTTTTGTGGACCAGGAGAAGTATGTTTAGTTTTCATTTTGTTTCTTTTGAGGAACATCCATGCGGTGAAAGGACGAGGGGCCTGACGTCAGACTACACTCAACAATGTTAGAAGGAACATCTTCTTAAACAATGATCTGCAGAATGCCACATGGGTCTTCAGTTAAAACGAGCCGGAGGTCCCACCTTCTGTCCGGAACGGATGTCTGAGTATCCCCTGAGGACAGGCCCTTTCAGTCCCTGATTGCCAAGGAGATGTTCTTCGTCTTTCACTGTTGCAGTCATCACATTTGGGTTATCTGCCTGCAGGTAGCCCTCAGCCGGCCTGAATACCAGAGTCTTCGGATTTCTGCGTCGGATGCTGTCTCTTCTTCCATGACGTCCGGTCGTCAGGGGTATAAAACATGCAGCCAATGCCATTACATTAGTCTTTCTTGCCGTGCGGTGCCCAAAGCAGAAGCAGTTCGCAAGTGCCGGTCGGCTGTCTCCTGAAATTTTCATTTTCGAGTTTCAGACCCAAAGTCTTCAAAAAAAGGTAAGTACCCCGTTGGGGATCCTTTTTTTGCGCTAACCGATGTCAGTAAAAGTTAACAATTGTCTTACCCGTGGAAAGCAAATACCTCATAGAGATTTTCATTTGTACTGCATCCCCTGTTTAGGCCCAGACCACGGCGTCCCTCGCTGTCGGTTTTGTGCCTTGTTCAACGCCCAAACTATCCGTCGTCAGGCTATTTTTGCAGCCACTTTTGTACTCTATCTGTGTACTCCGAAATGGCTTAGTTAAGCCATCCGACTACCGATCTTCTGAAAAAAATTAAGGATAAAGACAGAGACAGACCGCATAGGTCCAAAACTGCAGACAACGCTTCCGTTAAGCTAGTCACCAGTCTGCCGGTACTCAGTGAGGCGCTTTCGCAGCCCCTGATACCCGCTACTTCAGATTCGCAGGCCTCTACTGAGACCCATGCTGCGAGATGCTTCTTTGACTATGCAACCTGCGGATGTCTCTACCTTCGATGGGTCCGAAGCCGCTGTGCAGGCAGTGGCTTCTGAGGGTGTATTCAGGCCTACAGACATTCATATTAAACTGATGCCATCGTTTTCATCCAGGCCAAAAACTCGCACTATGCCTAGAAAACAGGCAACCAAACCGCAGGCCCACATGCCTCAAAAACAAATGCTTAGAATGGCTAAAGACCTTATTACCTTAATTAGGGGAAGCTAGCCTTCCCCCTCTAAGAGACCTAGAACTAATTTTCTTTCTGATTCTTCTGATTAGGATTTGCCCTTATCTACTTATGAGGATTCTGATGCAGAGGATTCCATTCCCTCTGCTTCCCCTCCAGAAGATCTTTCCTTTGGTGAAATCTTGCATACTCTTAGGGAGCATTTCCGCTGAGAAAGCCAGGATTGCTGTGAGTCCAAAAAGAGACTTAGGGAATTCTTACTCCTGCCTCAACACAGGCCTTTAGCTGTCCCTCCTGTTCTGGACATTGCAGATGATGCTTTCTTGGAATCTAGCCTTACCCCAGACACTTTATCTCCAGCTCCCAGAAAACCTGACGGGTACTACTGAGTACCTGACTCTCACAAGTTCCTCTTCAAGAAGAATCCTTCTCCGGATCCAGTGACCTTTTCCCAAGGACCAAAAGGTATTAAGGCTACTGCTGCCATAAATCCTACCCCTTCTGATAGAGATTCTAGAGCCTTAGACAGATGGGGTAAGAAGGTATACACTTCTACTACTTTGGCCATTAGGGCTTTAAATTGCCAGTTTCATATGTTAAAGTATCAGCAGCATATTATGGAACTACATAAACAGAAAATTATGTTGATTCCTGACTGTGCTGAACACAAAGTATTGCAAGATTTAATGCATTCTGCACAACAAGTTAGTAAACCTACTTTGCAATGTGGTTTTGAAGCTTTAGAAGCATCTTGCAGGGCTGCTGTCACTGGGTCTGTACTTAGAAGGCATGCTTGGCTTAAGGAACAAAACTTGCAAGATCATGTTAAAGCTAAATTACTGGATGCTCCCTTAAACCAAAACCACCATTTTGGCAACAAAGCAGAAGAAGTCCTCAAAAGGATGGAGGAAAAAGCTAAATCTATGCAAACTGTTAAAGATTTCCTACAAGTACAGCCTCTCAGATTCAGTAGGCATTGGCCTTCAAAGACCTAGTTGTTTCCAGTCCCTTCCAGGCCTTCTCAGTCCAAACCAAGGAACAGCAGACCACCTAGACTGCAGTCTCAGGCTATGCACAGACCTAAGCAGTGGGGGGGCTCCCACTTCCAAAACAGGGAGTAGTAAGCCACCCTCCCTACTGAAAAATGGCACAATAACTTAACCTTAACCCTTCCAAGTCCAGCTCAACTACCTGCTCCCTTAGGAGGAAAGCTCGCCCTGCATGCAAAAGTCTGGGAACTCATTACCCAGGACAAATGGGTTTTGAACATAGTCTCCCAAGGATACAGATTCCACTTCCATACACTACCAACCCCAAATGGTTGGCCATACCTACCCCCAAATCAATGGGCGGAGGCCCAACAGCAGGTTCTCTCTCTTCTCAGTATTAGGGCTATTCAGCCTGTCCCAGCAGAACAAAGGGGGACAAGGTTTTTATTCAAGACTTTTTCTGGTACCCAGAAAAGACCACTCCTGGCGTCCTATCTTGGACCTCTCTATTCTCAACACCTTTCTGGTAGTTCCATAATTCAAAATCCTAACTCTTCAACAGCTTCTTCCTATGTTAGCCAAGGATGCCTGGCTGGCAACCCTAGACTTAAAGGAAGTTTACCTGCACATCCCAATAAGGGAATCTTGCAAGAAATACCTACACTTCGGGGCAGGCTCCATGCACTATCAGTTCTCTGCATTTCCCTTTGGCTTATCTACTGCGCCCAGGGTATTCACAAAGTGTCTAGCTCCAGCCATTGCATTTTGCAGGCAGAGAAATATTCAAATTCACCCATACTTGGACTATTGTCTGATTCAGGCAGAAAGCCAGGACTTGCTATTACAACACCTGGCATTCAGAAGAAACTTCTAACCTCACTGGGGTACACCATCAACGAAAAGAAATCTCACCTAGTACCCTGCCAACAGATTGTATTCCTGGAAGCAAGCTTGAACACAACTTCCCAGATGGCATTCCTCACTCCGGAGAAACAAGTTTATTTGACAACCTACTTCAAACTATTGGCCACAAAACCCCAGCTATCTGCAAGGAAAATACTGCAAGCCCCGGGGTTCATGGCCTCTTGCATTCTACTAATTCCATATGCAAGACTGCATATGAGGAAACTCCAATGGTATCTAAAAAGCCTATGGTGTCAACATTCTCAGGACCTGGAAACAGTGATTTCTATCATTCCTTGTATGAAGACAGAGTTCCTTTGGTGGGCAGAGGCCTGCTACCACAACAAGGGACTCCCTTTCACTATACCCCCTGCCGCCCAAACCCTAACAACAAACATATCAGACTATGCATGGGGGGCTCACATGGCAGGACAGTGCATTCAGGGCAAATGGAACCCGAGACGGATGCACCTGCATATCAATGAAAAAGGAATGTTAGCTGTATAGAATGCTCTGACAGCCTTCAAAGACCGTATTCTTCCAGGACAACTATTGATAAAGACAGACAACACCACAGTTATGTGGTACATAAACAAGCAGGGGGAACCCATTCGTACCCTCTCTGCAGACTAACCATGGCTCTGTGGAACACAGCCTTGAGCTACCAAGTACACCTACAAGTTCATTTCCTGCCAGGCAAACTAAATTCACTGGCAGATGACTTAAGCAGAAATCTCATGGACCCACATGAATGGAAACTAGAACCCAAAATATTCAACCTCTTGAACAATTGGGGGACTCCAGAGGTAGACCTGTTTGCCTCCCCTCATAACTACCAAATCAACAAATTCTGCACAAGAACTCCCCACAGTCGAGCTTGGTTTTTGCCTTTCCCCACTGCCTCTCCTCTCGAAGGTTCTACTAAAGATCAAACGGGACAAGCCAAGGACAATACTGGTTGCACCAGACTGGCCACGCCAGCACTGGTACCCCCTCTTGCGCAGTATGACACTGCTGCAACCATGGCACTTGCCTCAGACCCCTTCCCTGCTGTCCCAGCAGGCGGCCAGATTCTGCGCCCTCATTCTCAAACCCTGAACCTTGCAGCCTGGTTAGTTCCTTGAGCTCTCATCTAGCATCCCTCAGTAAGCAGGTGCTGGATGTCATTCTGGAGGCAAAGAGGCCTAGTACTAGAAAATCCAATGCTGAAAAGTGGAAAAGATACTGTTCCTGGAACCAGGCTCAGGGGATAGGCACAATGGTGCCCAGCTTACCTCATATTCTACAGTACTTAACAGAAATGCTCCACAAAGGCCTATCCTTCTCGTCAATTAAAATTCATGTCTCTGCCATTTCAGCACATTGTAATACTGAGCCACCCCTCTTCTCTCACCCCTTGCTAAAACAATTTCTTAGAGGGGCCAAAAATTTAAGACCCCCCCCCCCCCATGAGAGCTCCCACTCCAGCCTGGGACCTTAACTTTGTATTGGAAAAGCTCACCCCCCCCCCCCTTGAGCCAGCTGCAACAGCAGAGTTGAAATTCCTTTCTTGGAAAACAGCCTTCCTTCTAGCCGTCACTTCAGCAAGAAGTGTGTCTGAATTACAGGCCCTCATGGCAGTGGAACCCTTCATTATCTTTCATGCAGACAGGGTTTCCCTCAGGACCAATCCTTCCTTTATGCCCAAGGTGGTGTCTAGTGTGGCCCTAAATCAGTCCATTCATTTGCCTACTTTTTTCCCTAATCCACAAAACAAAGGGGAACGAATACTGCACTCTTTGGACGTGCACAGACAACTTAGATTTTACTTGGACAGGACTAAGCCTCTCAGAAAATCTGAACAGCTGCTAGTTGGCTTTGCTGCAGGGGCAGAGGGGAAGGCCATTTCAAAGCAAACCATTTCCAAATGTACAGCCCATTGCATTCATTTCTGCTACAAGCACCATGGAAAACCTACCCCACAGGGGATAAGAACACATTCCACCAGGGCTGCATTTACCTCTGTGGCTTTTTTCAGAGGAGTCCCTACCAGGGACATCCTAGAAGCTGCTACCTGGAGCTCTGTACATACCTTCACCAAGTATTACCACATGCCTATCTTTTCTAAAGCCAGCTCTGGATTTTCCACTGCAGTCTTGCAGGGCATAATAGCTGGCCCTAATGCTCTTTAACTTCCTCCCTTCCTTAGCTTTGGGAATCTACCCAAATGTGATGACTGCAACAGTGAAACACGAAGAACATAGTACAGTTGTGTACACTTACCATAAATGTAGATGTTCAAGTGTATTCATTGTTGCAGTCCTGGTTACCCTCCCTCCAACCCCCTGCCTTCTCTTGGCTGTACCTTTCCTTCTTATTTGGTATATTTATTTTTTCTGGTGTATTTGCTTTTTGATGGGGGTGTACCATACCATATAATTGCTTCCTATTGTGGGGGCACCTGACATCTGGGGCAGGAAAAACTGATGTAATGGCATCGGCTGCTTGTTTTCTACCCCTGACGACCCGACATCATGGAAGAAGAGACAGCATCCGACGCAGAAATCTGAAGACTCTGGTATTCAGTCTGGCTGAGGGCTACCTGCAGGCAGATAACCCAAATGTGATGACTGCAGCAGTGAATACACTCGAACATCTACATTTATGGTAAGTGTACACAACTGTACTTTTTTTCACCTCTTGGGCTTCATGGCATCCCCTATTCTTGTGCTACCACTAGCCAAGTTACACATGAGGAAATTCCAGTGGTACCTCAGGTCAGTTTGGGAGCAACACTCCCAGACACTGGAGTTTGTGATACCCTTCTCCCCTGCTTGAAAAAAGAACTAAACCTGTGGATTCAGCAGGTTACAAGAAATCCAGGTTTACCCTTACAGGCACCTCTTCCCACTCAGGAGCTGTACACTGATGTTTCAGACTTCCTATGGTGAGCAGCCTTGGCCTTATGGAAGGTAAGAGATATGTGGTCTCCTTCTCAGAAGAGGGAACACATCATTAATAAAGGAGATGAGAACCCTGATTTTCACCCTACAAATCTTCAAACCCTGTCTTCTTCCAGGTGCCCTAAAACGGTTTACAGACAGTACCACAGTCCTCTGATACGTCAACAAGCAGGGAGAGACCAAATCTTGTCTCCTGTGCAGACCAGCTCTCCAAGCCTGGGAGTTAGCTTCCCAGAGTTTACTCACCCACCAGGCAGTTTACATTCCTTCCACTCTAAATGTTGTGGCAGACACATTGAGCAGGTCCATGACTCAGTCCCACAAATGGATGATACACAGGGATGTGTTTCTGGACATGGTCCATCAGTGGGGTACACCTCAGGTAGATCTCTTCACCTCCCCTATGAACATAAAACTTCCCAAGTTTTGTGCCAGAGTCCCTTATCCTCTGGCATTGAAGGTGGATGCCTCTTAGAAGGGGATGTTTCTATATGCATTCCCACTTCTCCAAAAGGTCCTGTTGAAGATTCAACAGGAGCAACCAAAACTCTTGTTGGTGACTTCATTTTGGTTGAGACAGCACTGGTTCCCCCTTCTTCTGCATTTAGCCAAGGGCAATCATTACAAGTTACCCCACAGAGTGGACCTACTCAAACAGCACATGGGATTTGTAATACACCCACAGATGTCAACCCTACAACTGACCCTGTGGGTGATAGGGTTTTGATTCTTTCTGTCACGTTTTCCCTGAGGACATGCTACAAGTTCTGCAGGATGCCAGCAAATCCAATAATAGGAAATCCTATATTTCCAAATGGAAAAAGTTTTCCATCAGGTGTCTTACAAAGGATCTGCAACCACTGCTGGTGCATGTTCCACTGGTTCTGTCCTAGCTGTGTGAATTATTGAAGAGTAGACTGTCATACTGTTCAGTAAAGACTCATTTTCCACTATCTCAGCATGTCTACCTATGACCCCCCCCTTTGACCTCCAGGCTAGAGGTTAAACTTTTCCTGAAAGGCGTTCTTCATATTAGACCACCAAGGAAACCAGTTCTTCCTCCTTGGGATCTTAATTTTGTCCTAGAAAAATGTAGTGGTTCCTTTTGAGCCATCAAGTTCTTCTTCTTTGCAGTACTGCACCTGGAAAACAGTTCTTCTTGTGGCCATTACCTCTGCTAGAAGGGTTTCTGAACTTAAGGCACTGATGTCTTCTTCCCCCTTCACTGTTTTCTACAAGGATAGGGTCTCCTTACACACTAACCTCTCCTTTATGCCCAAATTGGAAAATGAGTTGTCACTCAATCAGTCCATTAATCTTCCCACCTTCTTCTCTTCTCTACAGTCTTCTAGTGAGAGGATCTTACACACCTTAGATGTAAATAGCAACTCAGGTTTTATTTGGATAAAGCCAAATCAGTTTGGAAATCTGACTGCCTTTTTGTCTCCTATGACCCAAGGGACCTGGGCAGGCCTGTTTCCAAGCAGACTATTTCCACTTGTATTTCCAACACTATTTATTTGCGTCCACTATGTAATCTCGAAATACTGAAATCCTGAATTTCAGTATTTCGAAATTACATAGCCAAAAACCCAAGCACAACTCACAATTCCGAAAACATACAACCGCAAAATTAAAAATGCCGAAACTACACTACACATACAGCACACACATAAACAAACACAAAACTCCCCCCCACAATCAAATAAATGCATCTACACTATAGATACCCCCCCACATACACACACTTATATTTTCTAACTCTGAGATTGCACAAACAGAAACACAAACAAAACTCACACACACACATCACAGTCACAGCACACACTTACACACACTAAAGCCCCTAACCAACGCATTTAAACACACAAACTTACTTAAATTCAACCCATACATCCACACACCGCACCAGTGGAAGCTGAAATTCATCATCTCCGTACTTCGGGATTTTGAATTTCACGCTTCTGCCAGTTTCGGAACTTTAAGTTTTTGGCTATGTAATTTCGAAATACTGAAATTCGGGATTTCAGTATTTCGAAATTGCATAGTGGACCCATTTATTTTTGTTATTTGTCCTATGGGAAGACTTGCTTCTCCTGTTAGGGTGCATTCTACCAGAGCTGTATCCTCCTCTGATGCCTTTTTCAGGGGTCTAGACACCTGCTCTATTTTAGAAGCAGCTACCTGGTCCTCAGTACACACCTTCATAAAACACTGTAAGTTAGATGGCATTTCCAGGTCCAGAGCTGGTATTGCAAGGGCTTTTCTGCAGGGGTTTGTAAAGAATCCTACTGCACCTTCACTCAGCTCTTCTTCTGCATGAGCTTTGGTATTCTCCCTCATGTTATGAATACTGCAAAGTTATGAATAGAAAGACATTGAATAGTTGTGTAAAATCTTACCATAACCATAGGGGGTCTACTTGAGATTCCCAAAATCTCAGTACACCGACTTTTAAAACACTGAGCTGAAAAGCTCGACGTGTCAAATGAGCGACACGTCAGAAAGCCAGCTTCTGAATGCTCAACAGTCCAACTTGAGCAGAACAGGAAATCTGCTCTTGTGGATGTTGTAGTGTGATCTCGGAGTTGGTATCTGCAAGTTGCAGGAGGTTTGGGGGGTGCAGGTGGGCATAGCCCCCCTGCAAAAACTTGAAATGTAAAGGTATGTACGTCAAGGTTTTTATTTGTAGTTTGTTTTTTCTTAGTGGTAAGGGTTTAGATTAGTTTAGATGGTGGGTGGGGTATGGGTGAGGGGAACTAGGAAGTTTTATTTGAAATGTTGTGTTTTTATTCTGTATGTTGTTTTTGTGTGTTATCTGTATGTTGTAGGGAGGTTTGTTGGGATTTTGTTGTGTCGGAATTGTGTGTGTCGTTTTTGTCGTCTCTGTGTCTTAAAAGTCGGTCAAATGAGATTTCAGTAATCTCAAGTAGACCCAACCATAGATGTCCTTCTCTTGTATATGTTGCAGTATTCTTCTCCCCTCCCGTGCCTTTCCCCTGATACTTGCCTGTATGCTGGTGGTGTGTTTACTTACCTTGGTTCAGGCTAGTGCTCTGCTTACGGCATTCATTTCTGTGCTTTGGTATGCGCTGACGTCCGCTTTATACCTGATCTCATTTTATGACTGATGGGGAACCCCATCTATGTGCGACATAGCACATACCCTACAGTAGCATTAGACTTTTGTATACTGGCCAGACGTACGAGTCATCCAGAGGTGGACTCTTCACGTTATGAATACTACAGCATATAGAAGAGAAGGGCATCTATGGTTATGCTAAGATTTTACACAACTATTCTTTACTAAACTGATGTGTCTCTTCTACCAGGTTTAAGTACTTCCTAGGACATCAGCCACTGGAGATGTATTCATCCCTCCTTGAGTCTGAAAAAGAAGAAACTAAGGAGCCCCTTACCATGCCTTTCATGATGTACTTACCTTGTAGCTCACTGCAGTTTTGATTGTGCTGACTCTGGGGCCGGGGTAGCAGGCTTAGTCGTGTATTACACAGGATGACATGCCCCAAACTATGTTCTCTAAAGGGGGATCTTGGACAGATTATCAGGGATGCCTTTTTCTGTGGATGTCCTTTTCTGCTACTCCTTCCAGTATCTGGTCACTCACCTTTAGAGGAGGAAGCAGACCTTAATGGAGTAATTGTACTATATGACTCCCTCAAGACCTCCCAGTTTCTTCAATGCCATACCAAATCCCAAGAAGGAAGAATCCCTCTCTCAGACATAGGGGTACTTTGAAACTTGGTAGTCTTGCATCCCTTCTCCATTTCTATACTTGCTATGTCTCCTAGAAGGCAAACTCCACCAGCTAAGCAGCTGCAGTCCTAACTGCTTCTTAAGCTGTTTTGGAGGGAGCAGTTTTCAGAATTTGCACAAACTTTTACGGTTGACAAAAAAAACATGTGTGTGTTCTTGATGTGGTCATGCATAGCCTTATTATAGAAGTCTTGGATCTTCTCCAGAAAAGCCTCTGCTTGGAGCTTTTGGGATAGGTCCAAGGTTGTGCTTCTGAAAGGGAGCGAAGAAGCTTTCTTGCCTATTGGAATGATACTAAGAGCTATGATGTCACCTCCTCTATATTTTTGAGAGAGACAATGTTATGTTGTCCATATCTCGCCTTCGTTCTTGCTGTTTGGGTTCAGATCCGACCCTTGGCTCCATCTCGGCCATATACTATAGCTCAAAAGCTTTTACTGACTTGAGGCTAGCCCCTATCCCAGCATGCCTAGCGATAGTTACCCAGATCTCATTTGCCGCTTGCAGTGTCGAGATTGTGGATACTGGCTCAGGCTAAGTGTTTTTCTATTTCTTATATTTTTGAAGAAAAATTTTTTGCTTATCTAACTTGTTAATAGTAGTTGTCCTTCGTATTTCTACCTTTCCCTATCCCGTCCAAGTGACTTGCTTTTGTTGTATACTAACTGTTTTTCTTTCTGGCCCTTTCCCCTCTTCTAAACCCATTTAACTTAGAGGTTTCTTCATTTTTCTTGCCTTCCTTTAAGTTTTAAGGAGTTGCCATTTAAGTTAGAGGCTCTCCTTAGGTGGGGAGTTTGCCGCTTGACTTAGAGGCTTCCCCCCATCTCTTCTTTCCTGTCTGTAAAAAAAAAAAAAAAAAAAAAAAAAAAAAAAAGATTTTTTTTTTGTCTGTTATTTGCTAGTTATCTTGTTTTTTTTTTTCTTTGTCTAGCTTTAGATAGTGCTGTTCGACATTATGTCGAAAGATACTGCCAAGGAATCAAAACCTTCGGGTTTCAAAAAGTGCGATTTGTGCTGTTAAAAGATGTCCCTTACAGACAGACACACAAGTTGCTTGTATTGTTTAGGGCCTCTTCACCTACAGGATTCATCTTTTGCCATGCATTTAGTTCACAAGTCCTGCAGAAAAGAAAAAACAAATTAATCTTAAGAGGGTTACTGAAGGGCCCCTTTGATGCTGCTATGGAGGAGATTCAGCCAGCAAAAAAACTGGAAAAACCCAAGCCTTCATCTTCTTCGGCTCCGAGTTCAGATCCGTCTAAAGAGAAGGGCAAGTTACAAGCTAAGTCAGTCCCGACTGTCGGTTCCGACAAGACAGTCTCACCTACGGCTCCATCTGTATGAGCCAGTAAGATCTCACAAGCGATGCAGGTCTCCTGCCTTGGAACTGGTATGGACTGCTCCACAGTCTCTTTTATTACAATCTGTGGCAGGCAACCACCGGTCTTCAACACATTTCTCTCAGTCATCCAGGAGCCTCTCGCTTGATGATGTGGAGAGGGTGGTGAAAAGGCTTCTTAGGACACCGGCATTAGCCAAAATACTTTCGGGCCCATCACAGATGGAAATGGTGCTGACAGCCCAACCAACACCTGTCTCGATTCCTCCTCCAACTCCTCTGAGTTCAGAGAGTGTATAGAAGTAGTAGTGGTGGAACTGTCTGTTCCAGTACCCTCCTCCGGTCTTTTGGTTCCAACTACCACTCCGATCTCCTCGATACCCCCTTCGATCAAGGGATCTGGAAGCTGACACTCCCACGTCGGCTCCGAGGGGGGGGCCAGCATTGGACCCTTGTCCAACCCTACTCTCCCTCTCGGAGCTTCGGCGCAGGTCACCTCGGCTCCTACATCGGCCTCAGAACCATCGCCCTCGGTTTGGAGGAAGTCTCCAGCTTCTTCGGAGCCAGAGACTCTTTCGGGTCAGGACCGTGATGCCTTCAAGGTGATGAGGAGCATACTATTTTCTTAGACAGCTCCACCATTGGCTCCATTGGCTCCTTTGCCTTTGGTGTCTGTGTCCGCCTCTGAACCTCCCCTCCACCCTAAGCATAGGGAAGCCATGCTCCAGGATGCCCTATTGAGAGATCCCACCTCATCCAAAACCTCCCCTGAGCATCCCTCAGAGGAGGTCTCTCGGAAGAGGACTTGCAAGAGGAAGCATCTGGACTCCCCTGAGTCCTTGATATCAGACACAGACTTGGATGACTCAGAAGAGTCCCCACAGTCCCCCTCTGAAGATGTCTCTTTTTCAGACATCTTAGAAATCCTTAGACAGAGGGGTGACTGGAAGTCCCTTGCCCCTTCTGAAGACAAGTCAGTGTACCTGGATGCATTCTGTTCCCGACCATCCACCTCTTGCATATCTCATCCTTTTGACCCACTATTGCACGTAGTGAGTCGAAAGGCGTGGAGCTGTCCAGACACGATGCAACCAGTTCCACGGAGGCCCAATAAATTCATAACAGCCCTGAAGACAGACTCTTCTTATCCAAAGGTGTTCCCATTGATGCTATGGTGGTGGCAGCAACCACCAAGAAGGAATTAGCGGAAACCTCTTCATCTGTCCATCCACTGAATAAAGAGTCTCATACGATGGACATATACAAGAAGCGTATATTTTCTTCAGTGACCTTTACACTCAGGTCGCTGAACTATTTGTCCCACTTTACAAGGCTTCAAAGGGATCTTCTCAAAGAGTTAGGAGATACCTTACAGGATCCTACAGCTGCGTGAGCCTTGGACAAGGCAGCTACTCAGCTTGCGACCTTGAATTCGGTGGTTAACTTCTCCATACGGCTAATTTCTTACGCAGCTGATGAGGTGAGCAGGGCAGCAGGCACAGAGGTGGCCTTACGCAGGCACTCTTGGATCCGCCTTTGTCATTTTGCGGATCCCTTCATGTCTTCCTTTACCAATGCCCCCTTGGACGGCTCGTCCTTATTCGGGCCTCAGGTTAGAGAGCCACTTACCAGGTATTAACAGGATGGCAAAGCTCTCTCTGCCGTGGGAGTATGTTTTTCTGCTCCATCTAGGCCTTATCCTAAAGGCTAGAAGAGCGTAAAAATGTGGTTCTGGAAATTTCAGGGAGCTTCGCGTGACACATGTGGAGATTTTTCCCCAGGGGCAGAGGTGGAAATAACAATGGAAGATGCTAGTTTCGCGGCAGGGGGGTTCGCAGAATCAGGGTGACAGAGATTCCTTCTCTGGTAGGCCACTCCAGCGCTCCTGAAGGGAGGCCCGACTCCGGAGACAGTTGGGGGGAGATTATCCTTGTACCCAAAAGTCTGGCAGACAATCACAGATGATACATGGGTACTATTGCTAATATCTGGAGGTTACATCCTCTTTTCCCAACTTCCCCTGTCAAAAAGACCACACTCTATCCCAGATGTTCCACTCAGTCATCAGGATCAAGCAAACCTAGAGGTTCAAAGGTTGCTAAGAAAAAGAGTCCTCTAGGAAGTCCCCGCATATCAAATTGGATCCGGAACTTACTTAAGATTCTTTTTAGTTCCAAAGAAAACAGGGGACTGGAGACCTATGTTGGATCTCAGCAGGCTGAACAAATCAGTCAAGAGAACAAAGTTCCGAATGGTAACACTGCAGTCCATTCTTCCCTTTCTGGGACAGGACAATTGGATGTGCTCTATCGATCTCCAGGATGCGTACTACCACAGAAAAATGGACAGACAGTCAAGGAGATATCTATGCTTCCGGCTGGGAGGCAGTCACTATCAGTTCTCACCACAGCCCCCAGGGTGTTCACCAAATGCATGGCAGTAGTTACGGCTCACCTGAGGCATCTAGGATTCTGGGTGTTTCCATATCTAGATGACTGGCTCCTTACTGCCACCACCGAGCATCAACTAATCAAGGCAAGGGAATCCACAATTTGTTCTTGTTCTCAACTAGGGATCACCATAAACTATGAAAGATCTGCCTTGTTAATATATTACCTTTATAGGGGCAGATTTAGACACAAGGGTCATGATAGCAAAGCTTCCTCAAGAAAGAGTATTAATGATCAGTCACCATGTTCCAATGCTGTTGACACAAAAGAGAATTCAGGCAAGATTTGTCCTCAAGGTCCTGGGTTCTATGGTAGCGGGAATCACTCTGGACCCTATGGCTCACTTCCACATGAGAATTCTACAGTGGCTCCTATTTGCACAATGGTCATTCCAGGATTTACCCATGTCACATCAGATTCTGATCACGCAATCCTGCAAAAAGGATCTGGAGTGATGGCTTCACTCCCCCTATGGTAACAGTAGGCAGGCCGTTTCTATCCCCCCAACCTGTAGCCACAATGACCATGGACACTTCCCAGATAGGGGGGGGGGGCATTATCTGGGACAGACTGTTCAAGGGACTTGGCAGGAACACGAGTACCACGTGCACATCAGTGTCCTGGAGATGAGTGGTGCTTCTGGCATTGCAAGCACTTCAGGACTGTCTACCTACAGGGACTACAGCAATTCAGACGGACAATATATCGGTAGTATGGTACATCAACAAATAGGTTGGAACCAAATCTTACCCCTTGTGTCGAGAGGCTCTACGAGTTTGGCAATGGGTGATGTCTTCCCGATGCTTTCTGGTTGCAATGCACATCCCGGGGAAATCCGTCTTCATAGCGGACAAGCTCAGTCGGGCTATCCTGATGCCTCATGAGTGGTCCCTGAAGCAGGAAGTTGTGGACTTGATTTTTCACAAATGGGGCCAGCGATGCTGCGATCTGTTTGCCCCTCTCCTCAACAACAAATGCAGCAGCTACTTTGCCCTAGTCCCAGCACTGGAACAGTCACCCAGGGACGCACTTGTTCACAATTGGCCCCTTGGATGGCTTTACACCTTTCCACCATTTCCCCTGATTCCCAAGATTCTTAAGAAAGCACAATCATTGGGTTGCAAATTAATCCTCATTGTCCCTTACTGGCCTCGTCAGATATGGTTCCCATTCCTTTGGCCTCACCTGCAGGGGGAACCTTGGATCCTGGACCCAGCGCCAGATCTTTTGATGCATCAGTCCAGGGGCTCTCCATCCTTCCATTCAAACTCTCAAGCTCACAGCTTGGTTTCTCCACTTCCGGTCTTAACCAGGCTTCCCGATGTTTCTCCGGCAGTTCAACACATTTTGATTTCCTCCCATAAGCCCACTACTAAGAAACTTTATGCTAGTAAATGGAAGAGGTTCTCTTGTTCGGCATGCAAAAATCAGGTTGATCCCGTTACTGCTCCCATTTCAAAGATTCTTGAACTTTTTGCTGAAACCTTTGAGAGTGGAGCAGCTGCAGCTACTATCCGGGTTCAGTTAGCTGCCATTTCTAATTTCCATATAGGAGAAATGGGGTCCATTATCATGTCCCATAGGCTATGCAAGGCATTCCTAAGAGGTACTACCCTCTTAAGACCTCCAATAAGAGAACCTCTCCCCCCGGGATCTAAATTTAGTTTTAGACACTGATTCTTCCCCACTTTGAACCATCTGCTTCTTGTCCGCTCAGATTTCTGACTTGGAAGACCCTTTTCTTGGTAGCAATTACCTTAGCTAGAAGGGTTTCAAAATTACAGGCCTTATTGATTCGTCCCCCGTACTTGATTTTCCATAAAGATCGGGTTTCTCTCAGAACCAACCCCTCTTTCTTACCCAAGGTATGTTCTGAATACAATTTGAATCAATCCATAGAGCTTCCTGTTTTCTTCCCCAATCATGGCAACAAGGCAGAGTATAAGCTTCATCAATTTGACGTGCATAGACAGTTACATTTCTATTTACACAGGACCAAGGACTTTAGAAAATCTGACCAATTGTTCATATCCTTTGCGGACAATAAAAAAGGTTGTACAGTCTCAAATGTGACTTTATCTAAGTGGCTTTCAGACACTATAAAACATGTCTACGATTTGCGTAAACAAAAACTTCCAGGGAAAATTAAAGGACACTCAACAAGGGCCTTGGCTACTTCTATTGCTTTTCAAGCCAGACCGCCTTTGGATTCGATCTTTGTGGCAGCTGCATGGGCTAATCCTCATACCATTATCACTCCTTGCAAAGTAGATGTGGCCTCCCGGAACAGGGCATCCTTTGGTTCCACGGTCCTGAAGATATTTTTCCAGTGAGCCACTCAAGAATCAGGTGCTGGGGATGCTGTCCCAAACAGCAAGAACAAAGGTGAGATATGGACAACATAACATAAAGAAGTTATGTACTCACCATAATGTTCCATGTTTGTTGTCCTTGATCACGCCTTCCTTCTTGCATCCTACATTCCTTTCCCCCTTCCTGGAGGATCGAGAGGAATATCTTGATGTGAAGTTGTTCTATCTCGCCAATCATTGTTACTGATGGGTTCGGAGCTGATTCCTCGGCTCTGAGTCTGCCTACTACAAAGCTCGAGGTTTCCAAATAGCTCAAGGCCAAGTCCCTATCCCATGATGCACCTAGAGTTACCATAGATCTAGTTTGCCACTGCAACAGATCGGAGGTTCTCACTAGCTCGGGCCAGTAAAAACCTTACTTTTCTTACATTTCAAAATAATATTGATATTTTTCTTGAATATATAGTTAATTAGTTAGTTAACTAAGCTCTAACAGCTTTATCTGTAGTTTCCCTTTCTCTTGCGTGCCTTTTCATACTTATATATTTGGCCTCATTTTTTATTAGGCCTATTTAACTTTTCTGACTAAAATTGGTTTAATCAGTGACCTTCTGTCACCTTTTTTCTTAGTAATAGTATTGTCTGCTTACTTTAGTGACCTTTGTCACAGCTTTAGACTTAACTTTAGTAGTGTACAGTTTAGTGATTTGTGACTATTGATATTATCTGCTTAGATAAAAGTGTGTGTGTGATTTTCTTAGCCACAGTTTAAGGGCTTGTGTGATTTATATTTAGCCTGTTTTTTATTAGAAGGCTTATTTATATACCTGCTTGTTGTTAGTCTTAGTTTTAAGGGCTTGTGTGCTTGTATTTAGCCTGTTTTTCTTAGAAGGCTTATTCAAATTTCATTGTTGTTGGATGTGTCCTTTTTCTGTCATGGCTGATGACAAGGACATACACCCGAAGTCAGGGTTTAAAAAATGCCCTAAATGTGGGCAGAAGATGTCTGTAACTGACTGCCACATCAATTGCGTTTATTGCTTAGGTGCTTTACACTTGCAAGAAACTTGTTCCATATGCCATTCCTTTTCTTCTCTGGTGCTCCAAGAGAGAAAGAGGAAACTGATTGATAGGGGTGTATTGAAACCTTCTTTCCAAGAGGCTTTGAGTGACCAGGATGGATCTAGTAAGCCCTCAAAGTCTTCCAAGACTTCTATGGAATAAAAAAAAAATCAAAAAAGTCTGTGACATCGGCTCCACAGGTCTTGGAGCCGACTGTCTTTTCTTTTCGGAGCTGGTCCCCAGTTTTGGAACCGGTATCTGAAATTCCAAGGTCTCCATTACTTCAGTTGGTGCCATCATTCCATTCATCTCGATCTTCTGTTAGACTTTCAGATTTGGATGTGGATTGTGTGGTGCAGAAGCTTTTACAGGCACCGGCCTTTGCAAAATTGTTATCGGCTCTGACCCAGGCGGCTTCGGAACCAAAGACCCTTATGCCACGTATAACTCTTCCTCCTCCGTGCCATACTGGTCCTTTGGAGGAGTCGGACCTGTTGATTGTGGAACCTTCGGAGCTGATGTTTGCTCCAGTGTCCCTGGCTCCATTCACTCCGACATCCTCCTCTCCGATCGAGGACTCTAGGAGCCGACACTCTCTGGTTGGGTCCGGTGAGGATAGTCGAACCGACTTGTCAGTTCCAACTCTGCCTCTTGGGGCTTCTGCTCGGATGAGCTCAGCTCCTACCTTGGGCTCGGAACCCTCTGTCCCGGTGCTGGGGGTATCGAAGGTTCCCTCGGATCCGTCGGTCTCTTCACATCGGAGCAGGGGTGCCTTCGAAGCCACAAGGAGAGTTATGTCTCCTAAGACATCCTCAACCTCAGGTCCAGCTTCTTTATCCCCTAAAGTGCCTGTGTCTTCTTCTGCTTAACAGATCCTGGCAAAGCACAGAGACCCAGATCTCAGGAAGCCCCAATGGGTGGCCCATGCTCTTCTGAGACCTCACCAGAAGCTCACAATGATGAGGTTCCCAGGAAGAGAGTTTGTAAGAGGAAACATTTAGACTCCCATCAGGAGTCCCTAACATCCGATACTGACTTGGATGAATCAGAAGGGTCCCCACGGTCCCCCTCTGAGGATATCTCATTTGCAAAGAAACTTGAAATCATTAGGCAGAGGGGGTGACTGGCAGTCCACAAACCCTAGTGAAGATGAGTTGGTTCTCCTGAAAGCTTTCGGGTCTCAGCCCTCCACCTCTTGGGTGTCTCCGCCCTTCGATGAACTTATGCAGCTGGTCTCACGAACGGTGTGGGAGTCTCCTGACATCATGGAGCCTGTCCCTAGGAGGCCTAATAAGTTCATATCTGCCCCCCCCCCCCAAGATAAATCCTTCTTGACCAAAGGTGTGCCAGTTGATGCCATGATGGTGGCCGCAGCCACCAAAAAGGAAATGTCAGAAACTTCCTCTTCTATCCATCCTCCTAACAGAGACTCCAGGATCATGGATAGATATGGGAAGCACATGTTTAGTTCAGCGACTTCTGCACTCTGTTCGCTTAATTATTTAACCCATTTCAAAAGACAACAAGGAGATCTCTTTAAAGAGCTGGGAGATGCTCTTCAGGGTTCAGTAGCTGCAGGAGCTACAGACAAAGTTGCCTCCCAGCTTGCTTCCCTCAACTCCATTATTAACTCTTCCATACGCCTCGTTTCATATGCATCTGATGGAATGAGCAGGGCAACGGGTACAGGAGTTGGTCTCAGGAGACACTCCTGAATGCACTTGTGTTCCTTCACAGAGCCCTTCAAGTCATCCTTTGTGAATACCCCTTTTGATGGCTCCATCCCTTTTCGAGTCCAAAGTTAAGGAAACTTTGACCAGGTGTGAGCAGGAGGGAAAGACTGTGTCTGCCATCGGGGTCCGTTTTTCCACCCCTACCAGACCCTACTCCAAGGGTCAAAAGGGAGGGAAAATGTGGTTCCAAAAAGCCCAAGGAGCCTTTCATGACACACGTGATGAACCCCCCCCTCCAGGGGCAGAGGAGGGGGCAATAATGGAAGATGCCGCCCACGCAGCAGAGGGGGTCCGCAAAACCAGGGCAACAGAAATCACTTCTTTAGAAAGCCCTACCAGCACTCCTGAAAGGAGGCCTGGCTGTCCTACTCTGGAGGCAGTCAGGGGTCGCTTAACTTTGTATCCAGACGCTTGGCTCAAAATAACAAATGACAACTGGGTGCAAAGTATCATTTCCAGAGGATACTTCATTCCATTCGCCACACCCTCTCCACCGACAAGAAAAATCCTGGACATTCCACCCAGTTACAGGGAACAAGCAACAGTAGAGGTTCAAACATTGCTAAGAAAGAGTCATCCAACCAGTCCCAGCAGACCAGACAGGATCCGGAACTTACTCAAGATTTTTTTAGTTACAAAAAAGACAGGGGACTGGAGACCTATATTGGACCTCAGCAGACTAAACAAAGTTGTCAAGAAAGAGAAGTTTCAGATGGTCACACTTCAGTCAATACTTCCCTTTTTAAGGAAAGACAATTGTATGTGCTCAATAGATCTCCAGGATGCTTACTACCACATAAAAATGGCCAGGCCATCCAGGGATCATCTGCACTTCCGGGTGGAGGCAATCATTACCAGTTTTGAGCCCTGCCCTTTGGTCTCACTACAGCTCCCAGAGTGTTCAGCAAATGCATGGCAGTGGTCATGGTTCACCTAAGACGTTTAGGATTCCAGATGTTTCCGTACCTAGACAATTGGCTCCTCACTACCACCACCAGGCATCAACTCATTCAAGCCAGGGAATCCACTCTGTCATTCTGCAGCCAGCTGGGAATTACAATAAACTCAGAAAAATCTGCCTTGTCACCATCGCAGCATATCATCTTTATCGGAGCAGAACTGGACACCACCACCACCATCCTAAGACTTCCAGTAGAAAGAGTCTTACTACTCTGTCAGCAGGTCCACATTCTGATATCCAAAGACAAGGCCCCAGCTTCAGAAGTTCTAAAATTGTTGGGTATGATGGTAGCAGCAATTCTGCCCATACCAGTGGGTCGTATGGACATGCAGATAATGCAATGGCTGTTGTTCACTCAGTGGTCTTACCAAGAGCTCCTCGTGTCTCACCTGATGATGATCACAAACTCCTGAAAAATGGATCTTCAGTGGTGGTTGACCTCACTTCATATCACGATAGGACATCCCTTTGTTTTACACCCACCAGCAGCCACAGTGACCACGGACGCTTCCCTGATAGGGTGGGGGGGGGGCATTTTCAGGGAAGAACAGCCTAAGAGACATGGACTGATCAAGAGACACATCTGCATATCAATGTCTTAGAGATGAGAGCAGTACTTTTGGCATTGCAGTACTTCCAGGACTCTCTTCCTATGGGTACGATTGCGATTCAGACAGACAACATGTCAGTAGTCTGGTACTTGAACAAACAAGGAGGAACCAGGTCATACACCCTTTGCCACGAGGCCCAAAGAGTATGGCAGTGGGCGATTTCCACCCAGCACTTTCTTTTAGCATTGCACATCCCGGGGAAATCCAGCATGATAGCAGACAAGCTGAGCAGAGCAATTTTGTTGCCCCATGAGTGCTCCTTGGAGAAAGAAATAGCGGACAGGATATTCCGCAGGTGGGGCCAGCCTTGCTGCGACCTTTTTGCCAGTCACATGAACACGAAATGCAGAAGCTACTTTGCCCTGTTTCATCCTCCGGTAGAAGCCCCAAGGGACACACTTGCTCATGATTGGCCTTTGTGTCTCCTCTATGCTTTTCCACCAATCCCATTGATACCCAAGGTTCTACAGAAAGCAAAATCTCTGGGAAGGACTATCATTCTTATAGCCCCTCATTGGCCTCATCAGATTTGGTTTCCATTCCTTCAACTTCATCTTTTGGAGGACCCTTGGATTCTGGACCCAGTTCCGGACCTTCTGACTCATTCGTCGGGGGAACTTCATCCCTTTCTGCAGTCCCTGAAGCTGACAGCTTGGCTGCTCCAATTCCCATCATAACCAGGTTCCATAACCTTTCCAGTGAGATGAAGCAAATTATCTTATCCTCTCATAAATCCTCTGTGAGGAAGTTATACCTTAGCAAATGGAAAAATATTTCTATATGGGCCTCTAAAAAAAATATTGATCCTTACCAAGCCCCTATGACCTCTATACTAGAATTCTTGACCATGATCCTTAATAAAGGAGCCGCAGCTGTAACAGTCCATATTCAACTTGCTGCCATTTCTAACTTTCATCTTGGATTTGAAGGATTGAATATTATGTCACACAAATTATCCAAAGCTTGAGGAAGAGTAACGCGGGAAAGCATAAAATTTAGATTCCATGGTATCTGCTCCGAACCAATCAGTAAGAATGAAGGCGAGATGAACAACTCACATGGAACGTTATGGTAAGTACATAACTTCTTTTTTTTTATTGGTTATACTGGCTGTGTTTCCTTTTTACCATACTTTTTGGTTAGTCCTAGTCTCCCCTTCTTACTCTTGCGGCTGGGTTACACCTTTATATGTAGGTGTCATCTGATATGTAAAATAGAGTACATCTGTTTTCTGTTTGTATGGTTTAGTACTGGGTTATAACAAACGAGATCTGGGTAACTACTGCTAGGCATGCTGGGATAGGGTCTAGCCTCGAGCCTGTAAAAGCTCTCGAGCTATAGTATACGACCGTGTCTGAGCTGAGGGCTGGCTCCGAACCCAAACAGCAAGAAGGAAGGCAAGGTCAAGGACAACAAACATGGAATGTTATGGTGAGTACATAACCTCCTTTTTAACTTTCATTGCATATTTTATCTCACTGATTTCAAAGAGCATATCTAGTATAGCAGTTTTAAAACTGTCACATCTCCAGACCCATGCAGAGTGATTGTATGGTGTCACTGGACATTATAAGTCAGCAAAGGAAATACTTTCAATTTTCTCTTGGTGGGCAACACTGTGAGTAGAGAGTGCTGCTGGTCGGTTTCTCTTCTGCACCATCATCAAGTTATTGGCTGTACTGATGGATGTCTTACAGAAGAAGTAACTCCATTTGTTTCTTTACTTGACTTACTAGCTTCATGGGCCCCAGTGAAAGACTCCCTGGTAATTTGCCTGGAGTGGGCGTATCACTGTTGCAGCCTGGGGCGGGGAGTATCCCAAAATTAAAGTCCTTTCTGCTTCTGTTTCAGATAAATACCTCCGTATGTCCGGAGCCTAACCCTATCCACTTTTGACTATGCTTGCTTGCACAGGAAGTTGCATCTTTGGTAGCCTGGGTAAGACTTGGAGGATGTCCAAAGTTGAATTCTTATCTGTCTTCTGGACTTAGTAGCAGTCATAGTCTTCAGTGTGTCTTCGGAAATCTGAAGATTCTGGTTTTTACAGTAGACTAAAGATGTTTGTAACTGCAGATGTTTATCATTTGATCACTTCTGCAGTAGCTTTAGCTGTATGAGTTATATCCTGCTTAGAATTTAACAGCCAGCCAGCTTCCAAAGTGTAAAAGCACTATCTATGTGCTCTTCTTTTCCTTGCAGATGAGAATCAAACTGTCTGGGAGAGGTGCTATCATCTGCAAAGGGGACTGGAATTTCCCCTCAGTTCTGCCATGCTTACTTGTTACCAGTGTAATGCCTGTCTGTGCTGTGAGAAAAGACTACCCCAATTCCATGAAGAAATTTCTCTGATCTGCATCCTGCTCACATTCCTAACAGGAGGTCAATCTCTTGTGCCCTCTTGTTACAGCACAAGCACTATATAGCAATTGCATACCTCACTGGCATATCACACTCCTACCTCTTGAACAGAGCTGAGAAGGTACCGACCTCTTCACTCCTGTCATGCCTCTAACATATCCTTAAGGAGCTAATCAAACCCAGGTTCCCTTTGTCGCAGTCAAGGTTTAATTCCTCTGAGTCACCTCAGCTTATGAGTAGGAGTTCTTTTTTAAGGATGCTGCTAATGCAGTGGTGTCCCAATATATGGTCACTGACCAACCTCTGGATGACCAAAAAATGCAATGTGACTTTCTGAGCACTGGTATTTCTACATCACAATTGTTCCATGCCACCTTGATAGCATTTTTAAGGATTTCCCCTGCTGGTGGGATCACACAGAAGGAAAGGAAATGAATCTGTACTCCTGCTGCCCACTAGGTGAAGAGACCTGGGCCACCCCACATCAGTACTTCTCAAATTATAACAAGTTTGTTTTCTTTACACTTTACAAATGTACAACAGCAGAAGCAAGGAGGTGAATTGAGTAATGTGTTACTAATTAGAGAATTATATTGGCTGTTAAAAATGGAATGTGACAAAAGTCTGGGTTTAAATGAACATGTGTCAATAAGTTGCATTTTAAAAACAAGCATGATCATTTTTTTTTAATTTATGAATAATGTCCTTAGTACTTGTTTGTTTTTCAATTTGATAGGTTGTATGTAGTTACGTAGTTCATGAATGTATTTGTAGGATACATACCTTCATATACCCATAGAAGAATCACACAGAAGCTTATTGCACTTCAGAGCAGGAACCAGGCACTATCAGTTCTGTGCTCTGCCCTTTGGCTTGTCTGCTGCTCTAAGTGTCTTCATGAAATGCCTAGCCCCTCTAATAGCCTTCTGCAGAACAAAGGGGATTCAAATTTACCCCTATTTGGATGATGGGCTCATCCAGGCAACAACCCCAGAAAAACTCAGATAAGACCTCCCTTTCACCAAAAACCTTTTAACCTCTGAGATTCACCATCAGTGCACAGAAATCTCAGACAAACCCCACATACAGGATTGTGCTTCTGGGGGCCCTACTGGATTCAGCCCTCTGGAAGGCCTTCTTACCTCCAGACAAGGTTTCTTTCCTGACCATATACCGCAAGCAAATAATGGTCAGAAATTACCTCACAGCCAGGGAGTATCTCAGGTCCCTGGTTTACATGTTCTCTTGCATCCTCATGATTCCTTTGGCCAGACTACAAATGGGGAAACTTCAGTGGTACCTCAAGAATGTGTGATCCCAACATTCACAGACACTCATATCAAAGATAAAGCTGATCCTTTGTCTCATGAAGGAATTCACCTGGTGGGCCCAGGTATGCTCCCTCGATCCGAGTCTCTCTTTCAGATTCATTTCCCAGGAGCAAACTCTGACAACGTTTGCATCAGAAATAACTTGAGGAGCCCATTTCAGCTGCATCCAAACTCAAGGAAAATGGTACTCCAATTTCAGAGACAAGCACATAAATCTAAAACTTATGGCAGTCCAAAAAGGCCTGTTAGCCTTCCAAAACCAGTGGAAGCCAGGAGTACTAGTATTAAAGACAAACAACACCATGGTTATGTGGTACATAAATGTGGGGGGGGGGCACTCTTCTCCAATTTGCCACCTAGTAATGGATTTTTGGGAAACAGCTAACTCCCTGGGGTTACACCTCATGGCACAGTATTTGCCTGGTGTATACAACCAGCTAACAGATCACCTCAGCATAAGCCTGTCAGACCCCCACAAGTGGCAGCTGTATCAGGAAATATTTCTCAGCAGTCAAAAAATGGGGTGTGCTGATGATGGTCCTTTTTGCCATCAAAAAAATGCTCACTTGAAAACGTTTTGCTCAAGAGACAAAATAAAGTCAGCCTGCAGGACAGATGCTTTCTCTTTCACAGACAGGCCTTTTTCTCTATGCTTTCCCTCTAATACCACTCCTTCCAGGGTATTGCTAAAGATTAGGGACGAAGGGTCTCTGGTGATACTGATAGCAAAAGCAATACTTGTACCCTCCCTTTATGTCCAAGGGTGTAATAGAGAGTGTTGAATCAGTCTATACATTTGCATACCTTCTTTCCCAACCCTCAGAACAAGGGGGGCAGGATCCTTCATTCCTTGGATGTACTTACGCAACTGTGTTACTACTTAATGTATCAGGAAATCAGGCCAACTGGTTGTAGCCTTTGTCAGTAGCTCTGAGGGGAAACCTGTCTCCAAGCAAACCATCTCCAAATGAATCTCTCACTGCATCCATCATGGTAAGAAATCCCCTGATGCTATAAGGGCACATTCCAATAAGGCTACCACTAACCTCTACTGCATTCTTTAAAGGGGTGCCCACTAGGGACATTTTGGAGGCAGCAACTTGGTCTTCAGTGCACACCTTTACCAAGCATTACCATATTTCTGTCATCTCCAAGTCTAGGGCAGAATTTCTCATGCCATCTTGCAGGGCATCCTCGACTCTCCTTAATCTTCCATTCTGTCTTCTTTTCAGGTTTGGGAATCATCCCACAAGTTAGGACTGCAAATGTGAAACAATGAAGAACATAGTACAGTTGTGTATACTTACCATAAATGTAGATGTTTGAGTGTATTGACTGTTGCATTACTCTTTCCCTACTTCCTCCCCCCCAGCCTGCTGTGTAGGCTGGAACTTTCTCTTTCTCAGTGAGGTTAGCCCTCCTTTCTTCTCCTTCTTCCTGAATTACAGGGTCCCGGAGCCTGGGCCTCAAGGACCATCTGGGGGGGGCTTCTACCTTTACAGGCAACAAAAGTTCTCATATCATGGATCCAACCAACTACCCTTCTACCCAAGTGTAGTGATGTCAGATAGGGCATCCACAGGCTACAGAGTGAGGGGAACTATTCTCTGGTAGTCTGGTCGGCCAAGGGGTTCCACAGCAAAAAATAAGTTAAGACTGCAACAGTGAGTATACTCTATCATCTACATTTGAGGTAAGTATACACAACTGTACTTTTCTCAAGGTTCTTCTGTTCCTTAGGACATAACCCCATTTCCTTCTGAATTCTGTATCAGAATTGTCTTTAAATCAGTCTAGTCATTGCAATTTTGTCATTCAAGGGAAGACGTTAGGGGAAAAAAATACCATAACTTCCTTGATGTACAGAACACTAGCTTAGATTCTATCTGAAGTGGATGAAAGAATTCTAAGAGACAGAACAGCTCTGTCTTTGATAGCTGGTAGGGCTATATCTCATATGCATTAGGATTGCTTAGCACCTGGAAGTCTTCAGTTCAGCTTCTCTCCTGGCTCTTATTATTTTGTTAAGCTTCCATCTCTCTCCATTTTTTTTTTGCTACACCTACTTTGATTCAGTCACGAGAAGAATTCTTTCAGAATGCTTATTGGTTGTTTTGCCAGAAAGACATAACAATTTTCACTATTTTTTCGAGAGTTTCACTTGTGTCCCTGGTAAATTTTTTTTTGCTTTGTTTCTGTTATTTTCTGTTTGCACCATAACTGCATCCCCTCTTTAAGCCCTGCCCATGTGGAGGGTATATTACACCAGGCAGTGTGCATTCATGGTGTCTGTGGTAGCTTGGTTAGGAGCATAACTCCCTGAACTGTCTAGTGTGCCAAGAGTTTAATGTAGCTGTGTCAGAAGATACTATGGCAAACTGTTTGCATACTTAATGAAAAAAGCCTTATTGGCTAAAAGGGCTCATGTAGAATCCTCCCCTGAGGAGGGTGCCTTGCAGATTTTCTTTGAGAGAAACCAGTAAAACAAAACCACAATCAAGACAGCTTTGACACTGGAAGCAAAGCCACCCCTGAAATTGGAGCATGCTCCACCGGAGCCTCTGCCACTAAACCTTGGCTTCCATTTTGTCATCTCCTCTGATTTTGATCATGGCCGACATCCAAGTCCCAGATATGGTCAAAGCCTCTGTTTCTGAAGATGTTAGAAAAACGGTCTAGTGTGGCACCCTCTTTATGGCAACTAAAGCCACAGCTGCATCCATACATAGCTTTTGCCCCAAGCCTTCTTACCCAAATTGAATTACAGGGATTTTAAAAGAGCTCTGTGACAGGTTAAAAACAAAGCTGTAGTTTCATAGTCTCCTATACTATCAGCTAACGGGCACCAAAAGAGTTTTACAGAGTGAAACATTTTAGCTTTTCCCTAGTACATACAGTGCTCTAGCTGCAATTGCAAAGCACTATGTCACAACTGATGCATTTTGTGATGTTTGGTGCTTGCATCTTCAGTGAGTGTGTTGCACACAGCAGTGACTTTTGCTATGCTGAAGTATCTTATGTCAATGTCCCTCCCGGTCTTGGTGCTCTGCATCCATCTCCCTGAGGCTGCTGCTTTTACCAGTCCAGTGTTTAGTGCCATATGTGTAGGGCCTGCTTCTGATGCTCAGTTACTTAGACCACCCAAGTTTATTGTCCCAACCATACTTCACAGTGCTCACTGACAACTGTGTTTTGCTAATTCCTATGCCATTGATGCTCTCCCACTGTTTATTTCAATAGCCATCATAGAGCCAGCATCAGCAGGGCTGGCATCAGTGCAGCCGGTGCCAAGATACCCTTTTCCACTGCTGATGGAATGATCCCTGTCAACATAGACTTTGTAGTAGGCCTAGTTCTTTCTTGTGCCCAATGGACTTGCTAAGGAAGTTCAGGCCATGGCCAAAGAGGTCCCCTAGAAGCTTTGTGCAGTCTCCTTGGTGGCAAAAGGCCACAGAGGTCAGGACCTTTTCATTCTCAGTGCCCTTAAAACCTTCACGCAAAAGGCCTTGAAAAGCTCAGTATAATTCCAACCTCATTGTCTCCCCCTGGAGTCACTGGTAGTGGATGTGAACAACAAAAAAAGTACAGTTTTCCTCAGGTCACACCCTACTCATGATCCTAAATTTGAAAGATTTCTTCATCTAATGCAAGAAATGTGGCATGGCCCAGTATCCCTGTCTCCTAACCTAATGAAGTTTGCTGCAGGAGTACAGATTTTCTCTCCATTCCTGCTGGGTAGTCCCATCCTCAGTGGACATGCTTAAACATGCTATTAAAGTGGTATGAGTCAATCCTGATGTAAAAACGTCAATGTCCAGAAAGTTATATTGCATTTATTGGCTATCCAGAGGTTAGTCAGTTAGGTCAGCGACCCTGTACTGAGTCACCATTGTGTTAGCATCAGCCCTAAAGAGGACTTCAGTGCGCCATCTGTACTGGCTCAGAGAGACGAAACCCTGACTGTGACCCAAACAACCTGTGTTTGATTAGCAGCTCAGGCATCTGTTGAAGTGAGGGAGGATAGGAATGAAAAGGTCGATACTTTCTCAGCACTATTCAAGGGGTATGAGGGTGATATGCTGTTAAGATGCACCATTGCCATGTCTTGCTGGTGCTGCAACAAGAAGGCACAGGAGTTCAATCATGTAGGCAGGAAGTAGATGGGGAAGCATCTCGATGGAGTTGGGGGTAGTCTTTTCACATTGTCCCGTTACACACCCACAAACATTACACTGGAAACAAGCCAGCACATCTGGAGAGTTAGTGCATAACTAAGGAGACCCCCCTCCCAAGTCTCCTGCGCAGATGATGGCATCACTCCCAAGTGAGTTAACTTGTTGCCTACAAGGAAAATAAGAGCTGTAGGACTTGCATCTCACGAGGAATGTACAGGGCAGTTGAGCTGTAGAAGGGAGACATGACAGTGAGATGGGTCTGGAGGGTCTATATTATATCAGTGAATGCTTAAACAAGTGAACGCTGATTGATCGACCTTATTTTAGCGAATGTTCAAAATATCGAAGCAACAGAAACCCAAATATTTTCCTAGGGAAATAATTCGGTTGTCTGTTTCTGTTGCTTAGGTATTTTCCGTGCTGTGGTGGAAAGTTACGGGTCGGATTCAGGTAAGTGTGCGATTGTGTGGATGTGTTAGGGTGAGTTAGGTGAGTTAGGGTTAGGGCTCAGGTTAGGTATGTGTGCGATTGGGATGGACATGAGGGTTAGGGCAGGTTTAGGTGAGTTAGGGTTAGGGAGCGGGTGAGGTGAGTGTGTGATACGACAGAACTTAGGGTTTGGGTTAAGGTAAGTGGATAGTTAGTGGTGTGTGCATAGTTTAGTGTAGGGTTAGGTGTCGGATTTTAGGTGTATGTGTGTGGATTTCTGTTTGTTTGGTGTGCTTGTGTTGTGTGTATGTGTTTTGGATCAGTGATTTTTTTTCCCTAGGAAAAAAATCGCTGATTTGACCGTTCGAGATTGTAAGCTTTCACTTACATAAGTCGATCAATCAGCGTTCGCTTTTTTAAGTGTTCGCTGATCTAATATAGACCCGGTCTGCAAAAAAAAAAATCTACCTTCCAGAGTCTTACTGTTTGTCCTCCAGTCAAGAATTCCAAATTGATAGATTTGGAAAGCACATGTTCATGTTATTTGATGCTGAAATACCTTACTATTAGTAAATTTCTAGTCAGAGTTCACTGAAAAGTCTCTACGTGATAGAAGAGCTATTAGATGAGCAACAACAACAAAAAGATGCTCAAAAGCCATTGTTTTGGAGTAAAGAGATAAAGCCCGACTATGATGCAGGTGAACAAAGTTAGTCTAGTAGCTGGATAGTGTATATTAGATGATTTTGGATGGTAGTGACTACCAACTGCCAGCTTACCAATTATGGGATGTGGAAGGCAGATCTGGCTCACCACTTTGGTGACGCCTAGCTTGAGCATAAGGTATTGTGTCTAAGAAGCACGAGCTTCCAGTGTACAAATGACATTGCCCAAATTCTTCTTCTTCTTCTTCTTTCGGCTTTTCCCGGTTAGGGGTCGCCACAGAGGATCACCATCCGCTCATTATTGGCAGTGGAGTTTTACAGTGTCGAGTTGCCAGCCCGGCGCCCAACCTTCCACAAAAGGTGCACGCGTGCACACACACACACACACACACACACACACACACACACACACACACACACACACACACACACACACACACACACGCATTCAAGCCTAGGGCCAATTTAGAGTGTCCAATCCACCTCCAGCATGTCTTTGGGATGTGGGAGG
>NC_056748.1:902218009-902269176 GCF_019279795.1 Protopterus annectens
AGAAAAGCTGGAGGATGGAAAGAGAACATATGCTTCTATAAAGAGGAGTTTAAGAGTTAGGGTAATGATATCAGCCATTTATTTACCACCATAGACCTCAATAAAGGTTATAAAGGCAAAGCTTTCTATGGTTATAACTTTCCAGGAGGTTGTGAGAGTGCTGTTAGGGGGCTGGAACATGATTGGAAGGAGAGAGGATGGGGATGGGGAACTCAGGAAAAGGAAAGTGCAAAAAGAAGGAAGGCTTTTAAGAGAATATCTAAAGGAGATTAAGCCATAGGAGGAGCCATTTAAAACGAAAGAGAAATGTTATAATTTTTACTCATTTCGGCATAAGGTTTGGTTGAGAATAGATATAATATATGCAAGTATTGAGCATGGACGGTGAGTGTTGGAAATGAACTATGATCCCCTTAAAATTTCAGACCATATCATGGTTTCCCTTTTTCATCCATTCAGAAAGAGCAACTGTTAGTATGGCATTAGAAATTAGCAGGATATTGGTTAAACAAAAAGAAAGAAAGAGATTGGCTGAGGAACGAAATAGGGAAACAGTTTGATAAGATGGTAGTTGTTGATGTAGAAGAATGGAATAGTTTGAAAGAAACTCTTGGGTATAAGACAAAAGAAAAAGTCATCGATAAGACGGCATAGTGGAGACTGAGTTGGGAAAATAGAATAGAAGAATTAAGGCATTTGCAGACTAAAGGAGGGATTTGAGGTAAAATGGAACAGTTAAGAGGAAGGAAAATACTTAGAGAATTGCAGAGGATAACAGAAGAGGCTATATATGTAGGAAGAAGGTGGGATTGAGGGTCTACTTCATATCACTAAAATCCCATTTCACTGAGACCAAATCACCTAATTTTCAAAATACTGAAAATTCATTTCACTGAATTATAAGCTATAGACTTCCCAGCCATAGTGGCAGTGTGTAGAGTAGTGTGAGGCATGTAAAAGGTATATGCCTTTTTCGCCACTGTAGTTCGATACTTGAGTTAGTATATATAGTTGGGGTGTGTGTGGGGGGGGTGTAGTGCCCCATTTAGTTTGGTTTTATATTGTCTGGTTTCTGTCAAGAGGATAAGTAGAGGATAACTAAGTAGTTTTTAAGTTGTGGAAAGAGGTAGTCATTAGTTTTGTGAGTGGGTTTGTCTATGGTTTCCCATTTTGTCTTTGGAAATTTAGCATTGTAAGCTGTCGGTGAAATGAGATTCAGTGAAATGAGTTGTCAGTGTTGTGAAATTTAGGTGATTTGGTCTCAGTGAAATGAAAGTCAGTGAAATGGAATTTCAGTGATCTGAAGGAGACCTGGGATTGAAACTTAATTTTATAAAGGCCCAAAGTAGAACAAGAGCTGTCTCTGTGTGACTCAAAAAGAAGTGGAGAAAGGAATATATTCCTTAATGGCAGTGAGCACTGGTCAAAAGATTAGTACTTTGAAAGGATTATTGCAAGAATTTAAAGAATATGGCTTGAACTTTACACAGAGCACAAGGAAATAACAGGTTTAGAAGAGTGGATGAAGAGGTTTTGGGGAGAATATATCTGCCAAAAATAGAGAAAGATATTGGCTCAGAGCTTGTGAAATCAATAACTGAGAAATAGATTAAAAAAGATACTAAGGAAAATGAATAGAGGTAAAACTCTGGGACTAGATGGCTTCCTTAGAGAAATGTGTCAGTTGTCAGAGGAGAAACTAATAGAATGATGAAATTGTTTAATAAAATGATGCTTGTAGGAATAGTGTTCCAAACTTGGAAAGAAGTGGTAGTAGCTGTAATATATAAAGAAGGGAAAGATTCTGAAACTGCCTCCTGTTATAGACCAGTGTCCAGACTTAATCATGACTGTACATGCTTTCCATAAGTTTTGGCAGAAAGGATGGCAAAAGTGATGCTGAAAGTAATCCATGTAGACCAAATTGGACTTGCGGAGGGAAGGCAGATGGCAAATAATTTCATAAAAACAAAGTTGATATTGCAAGAGAATCAAGAAGCGAGAAAAGAACTTAGCAATTTTTTCATTGATTGGGCTTATTTGTTTAGTATTTTGACAAAATTTGAGTTTCCCGAAAGATGAGTGTATTTGTTGGAAAGGTTATATAAAGGGGCCAAATCAAGAATGAAAGTAAGAGCAAGATTTTTGGAAGAGTTTGAGTTAAGTAGGGAAACTAAGCAAGGATGTCCTCTGTCCCAGTGCTGTTTGCAGTATACCTAGACTTGTTGGCAGAAAGAATTAGAAGAAGACTTTGTTTTCGTTGAGGGAAGAGGGAGTGGAATATTATGTTATATGCTGCTGATGTACTCTTGATGTTCGCTAACCCAAAAGAATACCTAGGGTGGCTATGGACCATGTTAGAAAGCCTTGAAAGGATCTCAAAGCATAAAACATAGGCACTAGGAATAAATATAGACAGAAAAGACATACAAAACTTTACCTAGAAATGCGAAAGGACAAGATTAAGTACTTAGGAGTGTAGGTTAGGAGGTCAGTGGAAAAGTTCTAGTTAAAATAAGGAAATAACGTATGAAATGGAAATATTTAAAATTAGATTATAAGCATTAAGTACTAGTAGTACAAATGTGCATTCTGCAGCTTATGCTTTACCCAGGGCAAGTATTCTGGAAAATACCACAGGACAAGATATTACAACAGGTACATAAACTCATAAGAGAATATTTTTGGAAGGAAGAGATGCAGAGAGTATCATGGGATAAGTTAACTCCAAGGCATGAGGAAGGAAGATTGGGCATGCCAATTATTACAGACTGTTTGAGGGCCTGCCAAATACCGAACCTGTTGAAACAACAGATATAAAGCAGATTGGAGGAAAATGCTTTGGGAAAGAGAAAAAGGAATAAGGGGTGGAGATGATATTTGGTGGCTAGTTTTAGTGAGAGGAAAAAAAAGATTATTCATGCAGATGTTATGAGAAAAAAATTGAGAGGTTAAAAATTAGTAAGGAAACCAGGATTAAGAAAATGGACAGAAATTGGTTGAAAGAGATATGCAGTCGCTATTATGGAAAATGAAGAAATGAGGTACAGAGGATACATTTCACAAATATTGGAATGAGGGAAGATTAAAGCATGGGCAAGTCTAAAAGAAGAATATAGTTTACTGGAGGACAAGGCATGGGAATACAGAGATATTGTAGCAAGATGAGCAAGACTGAAAAGAATAGTAGAGCAAAGGAGACTAGCTCCTAGAGTTGTACTAGCAGTAGAGGAGGATAGGCAAGCAATTTTGGTTAGCAGAGGTTTAATGCGCAGGGCATTAGAACTGGTGCGAAATATGGATGGGACGGGAAAAGTGGGAAAGAGAGCTACAGGAAAATATATTTGAAAAACATGGGAGAGGATAATAAAGTTGCCAAAGTATGCCACGAAATCACAGAGATTTAGGATATTTGCTTGGCAATGCCTGCATCAGTATTTTTATACAGCAATGAAATTGAACAAGATCTTTTCAGGATCTGCAGAACACTGTTGATGTGACATATGTTTCGGGAATGTTCAAGTTTAGGAATAGTTTGAAAGGAAATAAGTAATCAAGTGGGAAAAATAATGGAGAGGGATTTGCGACTTATGAGACAGTTGATACTGTTAGGATTAGCCCCAAAAACAGAACAGCAAGATAGACCTTTAAGATAAATATTAATGTTAGCAATCAGAAAAGCAGTTAGTAGAAGATGGAAGCAAAAGCAAACTCCTCCATGTGAGGAAAACTTAGGAATAATGAAAGAAATGCACAAAAAAGAAATAGCATTAGAAAGAAGAGGTTGGGTAGGGCCATAAAGGAAAAGTGGGAAAAATGATTAACAACATTACAACAAACAGGAGGAAAACCGATCAAGGGTAGGAAGCTAGTTAACATGTGAAAATCTAGTAAAAGACAAGAAAGTGGAAATATGAGTCAAATCTGCTAGACAAACCTGAGTGAAGTATAAGATGGAAACGGGTGGGTGATATAATGAGTTAAATGTTTTATTGTATGGATTTTTATTTTGTTCTTTATTTTACAGTTTCTGCAAAGATTTGAACTAAAGGAATAGAATATAAGGAATAGATGAGAAATAATAAAAAGACAATAGATGTGCTTATACCAGATTGTGTAAGTTAGATTCAGCTCAGTAATTCTTTGTTGACAAGAAGGCAGATGACAGTCAAGGATAGCATAGGTAACATGTAACTGATATAAAAGGAAATGGTTAAAAATAATGTAAACAGAGAAACTGTTTCTCCAAAAAAAAACAAAAAAAACCATGATCTCTTATGAAAGCAAATAGCTGCATGAAGTATGTCAGTTAGCCATTCAAGCAACACATATCTTAAACTAACACATCATTGCAAAAATTGTTTACTTTGTTTATTGTGGCTTATAAAATCCTTTTTAAGACTTAAAATCAAGCAAATGCAACAACTGTAAAAATTACTTTGCGTTAGTTTGCCATTTACAGTTTTCTAATAACATGGCTCTAGAAGTATAAGCAATAAGCATTTGTTTGAACTGTGAGGGGATAACTTCATTTTTTAAAAGATTCATTTCACACTCATTGGAAGTTAAGAGTACAAACTCAAAAGGTTTCACTGGAGGGAAGGAATTAATCACCTTACTTTTCTCCCCCTTTTCTGACGTTTCCTCCTTCCAGCAGTTACTGTTGGCATTCTCTTCAAATTGGACAAATGTGTATGTATATATTCTTGTACAATGTAGGTTTCTTCATTGTTTTTTTTTTATTTACTAAATTTGCTCAGTGGTGGAGGACATACTAGCATGAGAATTAGCTATGCATGATGTTCTTCGTGTTTCACTGTTGCAGTCATTACATTTGGGTAATCTGCTGGCAGGTTGCCCTCAATCGGCCTGAATAACAAAGTCTTGGGTCCTGCATTGGTTGCGGTCTCCTCTTCCATGATGTCAGGTCGTCAGGGGTATAAAACATGCAGCCGACGCCATTTTATTCAGTGTTTCTTGCCGTGCGGTGCTCGAAGCAGAAGCAGTTAGCAAGTGCCGGTCGGCCGACTCCTCAATTTTTGCATTCGAGTTTCAGAACCGAAGTCTTCGACTAAAGCTAAGTACCCCGTTGGGGAAACTTTTTCTTGCTCCTTACCAATGTCAGCAAAAGTTAATAATTGCATTACTTGTGGGAAGCAAATACCTCATAAGGATTTTCATTTGTACTGTATTCCTTGCCTAGGCCCAGATCATAATGTGCCTTGCTGTCAGTTTTGTGCTAGATTTAACCAACGCACTATTAAGCGTCGGTATATTTTTGCTTCTAAATATTTTGGATCAAGGTTTAATTACCCTGAAATGTCGTTGGTTAGCAATCCGACTACCGGTGTTCACAAAAAACGCAAGGAAAGAGACAGACAGACCGTCGAGGTCCAAAACCGACAACAAAACTTCTCCTAAGCCAGTCGCTGGTTCGCCAGTACTCAGTGAGGCACTTTCGCAGCCCCTGATACCTGCTGCTTTTGAGTCACAGGCCTCTACCGAGACCCATGCGGAGTCCGGTATGCCCCGAGATTCTCAGAGTATTGTACCTGCGGATGTCTCTCCCTCAGATGGGTTTGGAGCCACTGAGCAGGCACTGGCTTCTGGGGGTGTTTTCAGGCCTCAACATTTTTATATAAAACCAATGCCAGCTTCAAAAACAAGATCAAAAACATCTTCTATGTCTAAAAAACCGACGCATGAGCCACATGCTCAGGGCCCTATGCCTAAAAAACAGATGATCAAAATGGCTGAGGACTTAATTACCTTGATCAGGGGTTTCCACCCCCCCCCTGCTAAGAGGCCTAGACAAAGCACTGATTATGAATCTTCAGATCAGGTTTCCATTTTTTCTGATTCCTCTTCTGATCAGGAATTTTCTATTCCACCCTATGAGGATTCTGATGCAGAAGAATCCATCCCATCTGCATCTCCTCCTGAGGATTACTCTTTTGGGGAAACCTTGCATACTTTAAGGGAACATTTTCACTGGGAGAGTCAGGATTTCTCTGAATCAAAAAAGAGGCTTAAGGATTTCCTTCTTCTTCCCCAGCATAAGCCTTTGGCAATACCTCCTGTATTAGACATTCTTGATGATGTGTTTTCGGAATCAAGCATGGCTCCTGATTCCCTGCCTCCAGCTCCTAGTAAGCCAGACAGATATTACAGGGTCCCTGACTCCCACAAATTTCTATTCAAAAATCCTGCTGCTGATTCTGAGACTATCTCACAGGGTCCCAAAGGTGTAAAGGCCTCTACAGCCAAAAATCCTACCCCCTCTGATAAAGATTCCAGGGCACTGGATAGATGGGGAAAGAAGGTTTATACGTCTGCAACCTTGACAATTAGGGCATTAAACTGCCAGTTTCATATGCTTAAATATCAACAGCATGTCATGGGCTTATTGAAACAGAAAATGATGTTAATTTCTGATTTTGTGGAAAATAAAGAATTACAGGAATTATTGCATTCAGCAGAACAGGTTGGAAAGCATACTTTGCATTGTGGTTTTGATTCCTTGGAGACCTCTTGCAGGGCCGCAGTTACTGGATCTGTGATTAGGAGGCATGCCTGGCTCAAGGAGCAAAATCTGCCTGATCATGTTAAAGCTAAATTGTTAGATGCCCCTTTGCAGCATGATACTCTGTTTGGTAATAAGGCAGAAGAGGTTTTTAAAGAAAATGGAAGACAAAGCTAAATCTATGCAAACTGTAAAAGATTTCTTACAAGTGCAGCCACCCAGGTTCAGTAGACATTGGCCTACAAAAAATTGTTCCTTTCCTGTGTCCAACATAGACACTCAAGGCAAATCCAGGTGCTCAAAAGGCACTAGATACCAATCACAGGGTTCTTATAGGTCAAAGCAATGGGGTGCCTCCACCTCCAAATCTGGAGGAAACAAAGCACAACCCTACAGTAAGCAGTCTCAATGACTTCCCTCTACCTTCACCAAGCATTTATCTTTTGGCAGCCCCCTTGGGGGGAAAATTAGCACTTCATGCTCAAAATTGGCAGCTAATTACCCAGGACAAGTGGGTATTAAACATAGTATCCCAGGGGTACAGATTTCATTTCCATACTTTGCCAATTCCAAACGGTTGGCCAGATCTCCAACAAAATCAGTGGGCAGAGGTTCAGAAACAAGTTATGTCCCTCATGGATAATGGGGGCTATTCAACCAGTACCAGAAAAGGAAAAAGGACAAGGTTTTTATTCAAGACTTTTCCTGGTACCCAGAAAAGACAATGCCTGGCGTCCAATACTGGACTTATCGATTTTGAACACGTTCCTGGACATTCCAAAATTAAAAATGCTGACTTTACAACAGCTACTGCCTATGCTGGGCAGGAACGCTTGGTTAGTGACTCTAGACTTAAAAAAGGCATACCCCCATATCCCAATAAGGGAATCATGCAGAAGATACCTCCGCTTCAAGGCAGTTTTTTTGCATTGCCAATTCTCTGCACTGCCCTTTGGCTTATCTTACTGCGCCCAGGGTCTTTACAAAGTGCCTGGCACCAGTAATTGCATTCTGCAGACAAAGAAGCATACAAATTTATCCTTATCTGGACGACTGTCTCATTCAAGCAGAGGACAAGGGCACTCTTCTTCAACATCTGGCATTTGTAAAAAGGCTTTTAACATGCCTAGGGTACACAATAAATGAAAAGAAATCCCAACTGGTACCCTCTGAAATAATTACATTCCTGGGTGCAAGCTTGAATACAACTGCCCAGATGGCTTACCTTACGCCAGACAAACAAAGGCAACTGACAACATACTTCAAACAAATGGCAACAAAAACCCAGTTATCTGCAAGACAAATTCTGCAGGCTTTGGGGTTCATGGCATCCTGCATTCTACTAATTCCATATGCGAGACTGCATATGAAGAAACTTCAATGTTACGTGAAAAGCTTATGGAGTCAACATTGTCACAGTCTGGAAACTGATTCCTCTCATTCCCTGCCTACAACAGGAGTTTCTTTGTTGGGCAGAGACATGTTACCAAAACAAGGGATCGCCATTCACTCTACCCCCTGCCACCCAAACCCTAACTACAGATGCATCAGACTGTGCTTGGGGTACCCACCTGGTGGGGAGATGCATTCAGGGCAAATGGAGTCCAAAACAAATGCATCTGCATATCGACCAGAAGGAGATGCTAGCTGTTCAGAATGCTCTGACAGCCTTCAAGGACTTACTTCATCCAGGACAACTACTGATAAAGACAGACAACACCACGGTTATGTGGTACATAAACAAGCAGGGGGGTGCACATTCCTACCCCCTATGCAGACTAGCCATGGCATTGTGGAACACTGCTTTGACTTATCAAATACATCGTCAAGCTGACTTCCTGCCAGGAAAACAAAATACTCTGGCAGACGACCTAAGCAGAAATCTTATGGACCCGCATGAGTGGAAACTGGATCCAAAAATCTTCAGCATGTTAACAAAGAAATAGGGGAGCCCAGACATAGATCTATTTGCCTTTCCCCAAAATTATCAACTGGACAAATTCTGCACAAGAACTTATCACAGACAAGCATGAAAAGTGGATGCCCTCTTCTTTAGTTGGACAGATCTATCAGTCTATGCCTTTCCCCCTCTCCCTCTTCTCTCCAAGGTCTTACTAAAGGTCAGACAGGAAAAACCAAAAATGATCCTAGTTGCTCCTGACTGGCCTCACCAGTACTGGTACCCAATTCTAAGGAATATATCTCAACTCCCTCCTTGGTACTTGCCTCAAATGCCACATCTACTGTCTCAGCAGAACAATCAAATTCTGCACACTCCGCTCCAAACTCTGAACCCTGCAGCATGGCTGATCATTTAATTATTCAAACAACACCTCTCAGTAAATCTGTGATGGATGTCATTTTGGAAGCCCGAAGGCCTAGTACTAGAAAATCTTATGCTGATAAATGGAAGAGATTCTGTGCTTGGAACCAAGCACAAGGAATGGACACAGCAAAGCCCAATATCCCTCAGATTTTACAATATTTGACTGAGATGCTTGACAAGGGCCTATCTTTTTCTTCAATAAAAATCCATGCCTCTGCCATCTCGGCTCATTACAGCACAGAGCCTCCCCTCTTTTCTCATCCTCTGCTTAAACAGTATCTTAGAGGGGTCAAAAATTTAAGGCCTCCCAGAAGATCACCAACTCCTGCATGGGATCTCAATTTTGTGCTGGAAAAACTCACCCTGCCTCCTTCTGAACCAGCAGCTACTGTGGATATAAAATTTTTATCTTGGAAAACAGCTTTCCTCTTGGCAATCACTTCAGCAAGAAGGGTTTCAGGACTACAGACTCTCATGGCTGTGGAGCCTTTTATTATTTTTTATCCGGACAGGGTGTCCCTCAGGACCAATCCTTTTATGCCTAAGGTGGTATCCACTGTGGCTCTTAACCAAACAATTCACCTGCCAACATTTTACCCAAATCTGCAGAATAAGGGGGAGCGGATTATGCATTCATTGGACGTACACAGACAACTAAGATCCTACTTAAACAGGACCAAATTTTTAAGAAAGTCTGAGCAACTACTGATGGCATTTGCTACAGGATCAGAGGGGAAGGCTATATCAAAGCGGACTATTTCTAAGTGGATAAGCCACTGCATTCATTTCTGCTACTTGCACCATGGTAAACCTGTGCCCAAGGGGATCAGGTCACATTCCACCAGGGCTGCCTCTACCTTGGCAGCTTTTCTCAGAGGAGTTTCAACCAAAGACATTCTAGAAGCTGCTACTTGGAGCTCTGTTCATACCTTCACAAAGCATTGTCATTTGCCTCTCTTCTCCAAATCCAGGGCAGGCTTTGCCACTGCAGTTCTGCAGGGCCTTATAGCCGCTCCTAATGCTGTTTAGTTCCATCCTCCCATCCATAGCTTTGGAATTCTACCCAAATGTAATGACTGCAGCAGTGAAACACAAAGAACATAATACAGTTGTGTACAATTACCATAAATGTAGATGTTCGAGTGTATTCACTGTTGCAGTCCGGGTTACCCACCCGACATCCCCCTTTTCTATAACTTCTCTTTCCTTCACTGTATTCTAAAGCCTTTGTGGTGTATTTGCTTTTAGATGAAGGTAAAGTTTATTTTGCTAAAAGTGCATTTACATATATTTCTTTTTATTCATATATAATTTTTTTTTTTGTTCTCCCCATTTGGGGGGCACCTGACATCTGGGGCAAGAAAAACTGAATAAAATGGCGTTTGCTGCATGTTTTATACCCCTGATGACCTGACGTCATGGAAGAGGAGACAGCAACCAACGCAGGACCCAAGACTTTGTTATTCAGGCCGACTGAGGATAACCTGCTAGCAGATTACCCAAATGTAATGACTGCAACAGTGAATACACTCTAACATCTACATTTATGGTAAGTGTACACAACTGTACTTTGTTTTCGTACATTATAACTTTATAGTGTATGACAGTGGAGCCCGAGACTTTGGGTGAAAGAGCTTCAGAGAAAAACAGGCAGACAGAAGATCCCATTCCTAGCCCCTGCAGGAAGGATACTTTCATAGATAAACTGGTTTGGTGAGTACATTCTTTTTAAGTCTTATATTTTCCTAGAAAAAGTCTCAAAATAAATGTCTTACTGGGAATATCTGGTCGGAGCAGGAGTATTCTAGATAGGTTTAGCATGAGATCTTAACTCCTTCTTGTTAAATAAAGATGTTTTGGTAGTATTGACAAGTGTTAAGCCGTAAAAAAAATTTGCAAAATAAACTATATTAAAATTAAATAGTTAGACAATGAATAGGAAAGCTATTGAGTTGGTAAAGACATTCGACAATGCACCAGGGAAGCCACACAGTAAGGCAGAGTGTTATGACTGAAACAAGTAATGCCAAAAAGCAAGTAGTTGGAGGATTAGCAGATTTCATTGTGTCAGAGGTAAAGATGCACTGCCAACAAATTACATTGTTACAAAAATTAATACTAGACTGAGCAGTTACATGGATACGATAGGCAAGAAGACAGAGGACGTACAAACAATGTTAAACACCCATTTTGATAACCTGCAAGAGGTGTACATGGGTTTAAAGGATTTTGCAAGCAGATTGGATGCAGTGTAATCAAGACTGGACTTTGGGAAAGTCCAACAGATTGATGTAGAAGCTAGAAGGAAAAACATCCACGTTACAGATACCAGCACTAGTGGAAGGGTCAGATTGTGTAGAATTTGTGGTAACAATGTTGGCTCAATGGTTGGGACTTACAGCCAGTCAGATAAGAATTGAAAGGGTCCACCAACTATTTGTCTCTTTACCTTTGCTTCCTTTTCCCTAGCAGGTGTTAGTGAGACTTGAAAATTACTCATTAGAAGAAAAAAAATTTCAAATCTGTGGTGCCCCAGTGATTCACTGCAACCATGCATTTTTGGCAGAGTAGACAGAAACATGCATCTTTTCTTCTGATGATGAACTACTTCAGGCAGTTGAAGTGGAAAGCAAGGATGCCATATCATACAAAGTTAAGAAGGCCATATGTCGGGTGGTGCTTTTGCTTTCATTTCTTCACAGGAAACAGAGGTTAAATCCAGCAAGTGGCTTTAAGAAGCAGATTGCAAGGGGAAGAATTGCCACAGCCATCTTTGCCTGCAGAAAAGGAGATTAATGATCCATGGGTGAAATTGGGCATTTTCGTCTGTTTACAAAATATCTTGAGATGGTCACTGCTATTTTGACTTTAAATGATGCAGTTACATTTAAGTCTTCAACTACTGGAACTCTGATTGGAGAGGTTAAAGAAATTATTGGTGTGAATGCATTATAATATGAAGTGAAACCAAGTATAACATGTTTTAGATGTTTATTAACATATTGTTAAAACTGGTGAATATATTGCTGTTTACTAAGCAGAACAGATACTCTAGATTACTATTAAAAGAAATGGGCAGTATTTACAGTGAGCCTGGGAAAGTCTATGCAACCTTCTTGGTTGATTCTTAAAGTGGTGATTTTTATCAGCAGTATGTTTGTGTAACACAAGAAGGTGTCCTTGCTGTTTTAGTGCTTAACCTAGCAAAAACATACATATGACAGTTTAAAAATATATATATATAATGAAAACTTCCGACTCTGCCACGTAACAATTTTTGACTTTTTATTGTTAAAACAAAACAGAAGGTAAGCGCTTTCGCGTATGCTACCATACGCTTCATCAGACATTTTGAAAATGTTAACATCAATGAATTTATAGGGAGGCTTAGCCTATCAGCAGATGAATTAAATTAATCAATTAACCACAGAGAAACATTTTAAAACCTGAGCTTAAAACATTTAGTATTTAAAAAGGAAGCTGCACTTGAAAACTGAGTGATTTAAAAGTTAAGAACAGTCAAAGTAAAACGTTATGTGTATACCATCAAATCATATCAGATTAAAGGTACATATATAGATTTAATAAATAAATTAAAAATAGTAGCATATATTCTACGTAGTGCTTCAGAGAAAACTTGTTTCAATAAACATTGCAACATAGTAGCTAACTCTTGAACAAAATATAAAGCTGTAGATGCAGATACATTTAGTAGTTCATCAAAAGCCATATTAGCATTTCATAACATATGACAGTTTGTGATAGAGGTGGCCAAGCTTAGTTTAGGTATAACCACGGAATGGATGTTTTGATTGAACTACATAGTATTAATTGTGTATATTGTAAAGTCAGCCTTTACCAAAGTGACACATAGCATTATGTAAACACTGGTCAAAGTAAAATTGCGGAGGTCAGTTAAGCTAATATGAATTTGGATGGGGGTTATCTTGCAATATGGTTTATGTTGTCGAATACAGTTTGCTAAAATGATTGGAATAAGGTGTTTTTCTGTAACTGTTTTTGTAGCATGTACTCTAAAGTTATTGTTAAAAAAAACAAAATTGTATATTCTTAAAAGAAGCTATATCAAAGGTTTATTCATGTTCATTCAAGGGCTTTATCTGAAATGTTATTGTTTCTTTGTGGCACTCTAATATTAATAAGAAATTACATTTAGGGAGTGACAAGAAAAGTTAAGAATAATAGTTTCTGGATCTACTGTCTGATGTGAGACTGAGATAGTTATTGTGGAATGTGACTGGGATTTCTTGCAATTAAACACTGTAGGGATTCCATTTTATATTTGGGAAATTGGAACAAGCATGCAAGAAACACATTCAGAAGTTGAGAAAAATACATAAATTCATACATACATACATAAAAAGGCATTGCATAAGTTAAAAGATGGGCACACTTGAAAAATGGGTAAAAATCCAGTAGATGTCTAAAGTATTTGGAGTAGGGTTGTCAACTTTGCATATCAAAGTCTGGACATGTACGTGAAAGCAAAATGCATGGAGAATAGAAGTGTGCATTAACCTACTCTTGAGGGGATTGTTGTACAATATTACTGTACTCAGTCAAACATATTCTTGTGTTCTTCAATGTCAGTGATAGTGTCCCTTAATTTTGTACTGTCCAGAAAAATTCTGAACAGTCGGCAACCGTAATTTGGAGATTATTATGAAATAATATATATGTGAGGCAGCCAGGTGTCTGTACTTAATTTGGAGGAGGTAGAATTATTTTAATTGGGTCTGGAATCTACATTTCTAAAGTAAAAGTCAGTAGCAAAACGTTCTGGCTGACAACATTTCAGACAACTGCAAACTAGGATTTGTCATTGAATCCCCAAATGACAACCATCTTGCATGGAGGTTGCCAAAAAGCAAGTAGTTGGAGGATTAGCAGATTTCATTGTGTCAGAGGTAAAGATGCACTGCCAACAAATTACATTGTTACAAAAATTAATACTAGACTGAGCAGTTACATGGATACGATAGGCAAGAAGACAGAGGACGTACAAACAATGTTAAACACCCATTTTGATAACCTGCAAGAGGAATAAAACTAAATGCCAAAAAAGCATTATTGTATAATTTGGGAAGTCCTCCACCACAGGAAAACTATGATATTGATAATGCACCTCTATGTTTTGCCCAGTTCAGAATTTGGAAACTTGTGTGGACAGTGACCTAATATTTGACCATGTGTCCATCGTTGTAAGAAAGTCCTTCTATATTGCACAGTTTATAAACAAAGGAGATTGTGTCTAGTGCTAAAAATGCCATTATCCCCCTTTACTCTGCCTTCATTACACCATTCATTGAATATAATGCCCCCTTTGGCATGCATCTGTCCAGACACGTGCAACAACTGGGATACCACAGAGATACCCAACTAAAAGGATGCAATGCTTAAACAACATGCCATACGTGGACCACCTCAGATCCTTGTCACTGTACTCTGCATCCTATAAACTGCTAAGAAATGACCTGTGTGTGGCATACAAGATATCCTGTGACCCAATGCTGATGGATTTACTGCACATCAGCAAGTCAGATGACATCAGAAATACTCTAACTAGGGATCTAAACCTCTTTTGCAACATCAAAAAGAGCATTTTGGAGGGACCAATATATCTCGCAGAAGATACCACAGCTCTGGAACAGACTCCCTCTCCACATAAAACAAATCTCATCTCTCCATGTTCATGGGCAACTTGGATCTATGGATGAGAAACAGAAAATTTACCCTACGACTGCCCCCTGAATTACTAATGGAGAAAGGCAGCTCCTAAATGCTTTATCCCATGCATGGGTCCCCTCAAATTATCTATGGCATGATCCCATTTATCATTAGGGGTAATATATAATTATTGACCATGGGATGGATAAGGCCAGTCTGTAACTAAACTGAATAGGTTTATTTGAGCGTAAAAAGAGAAATTTGATAGGCTTAAAATGGCCCCGCAAGGACAGCTAACCTAGTACGTACTTACTTACCTAGAAACCTATGCAGTATGTTATTTTGCTGATGTAGATGAGTGTCTGACAGAAGCACTTATTTACTGAATTGTTTATGATTAAACGAGCCAATGTTAAAAAAGCTTGAAGAAGTTATATCTAAGGTCAGACAAAAGCACATTATAAAATCTGTTTCATTTTAGCTTCTTTTTTATGCGTTTTGTTTTCTCTAGAAACCTACTTGTACTTTGTAGATAGATTTATTTCTGTATAGCTCTGGATAAAGTGCAGAGTACTACTCAGTCAGTATGAATTAATTTAACAGTTGGTGTGAATGAGTGACTTGCATCACCTCACCCATCCTCAGGAGTTAAAGTGGGATTTCTCTTGGCAGCTGGTCATGCCTAACTGTTGGCAGACTACCTCTCTAATGGTGATGTGGTAGCCTTCACAAGATGGTATCATTATTCTCATTGATGCCTGTGATGTCAAGCCTGCTCCTCCCTATTAGGGATTCCGTTTGCCTACATTCCAAAAATAAACCTCTGCCAGAAGTCTTGCATTTAATGCCTGCCCTTCAGCTGTCATGTCTGTTCAGTGAGAGGCAGTTGCACTCTTAGTTGGCATAGGCCAAAAGGTCATTCCATGTCTGGATACAGAGGGCCCACATGCAGGGTTACAAGATGATATGGCTACACCCTCTGGGCAGCAGTGATGAAGTGGAAAGGAGTCCAGACATCTTGGGCAAAATAGACAAGCTCCTTCTGTCCCTGGAAAGAAAGGCCTCCACCTGCTGATTTACATCAGGATTTGGCCAGATCCTTCCTGAGTTAAGTAAGAGAAATTAGAGGAGTGAATGAGCTTACAAGTGGGTACTGGCAGACATCAGCAGCAAGTGAAGCAGAGGCCAAAGTTATTTAAAGATAGATTTGTTTGCAATTTTTAAGTGTGATGGTCTTGAGACAAAGAAGTTTTCATCAGCTTTGAAATAAGCAGTGGTAGTTCTAGTCCTAAAACCCAGAAAAGGTGATGTATCTGCATTTGATCATGATTACATGATTTTAATATCAGTGATAGCAGGATGACTTGCAGAGTTTCTGATGTCACTAATTCTTCTAGATCAGGCATATTTCATACCAGCGAGGAGCACAGCAGATAATCTTCTAAAAACAGGAATGTAAGGGCGCCGGAAACGTAGAGCGAGGGGGAATGAGTGCCCTCCCACTTTTACAGTTGCAGGTTGACAGTGTCTTCTCCTTTAAGAAGTATCTTGCGTATGTCGCATGGACGCATGCCAACATGAATGTAAATACATTCCACACTCACGCTTAAAATTTAAGCTACCAGTTCCGTCAAGAGAGAAGGTAAATGTGTGTGTGCGAGCATGTGGCTGTTCGGTTGAGAAAGAAGGTAAGTGCGTGTGTGTGTGTTCCTGTGTGTAATGTAATCATTCATTTCTGTATGACAGAGAGTGTGGGTTCGGGGGTGTGTGTGTAATGTAACTTCTTTCTGCAAAAAATACATTATAGTAATTCACTGAACATGAAGTATCTCAAGGCATATGTCATTGTGCAAATACAGTACTTTACACTGCATACATTAGTTGTACAATGAAACGAACATGGAACTTTCTTAGATCCTAAAAAGAGTTTCCTAGTGTGGTAGGCTAAGGCTTGTACAGTGAATTCATTTAAGCTGGAATGGGGCAGGTGGACTGGGGTCATAATTTAAGTAGGTGAGCCAAAAGCGGACAAAAAAACAGTAAACGTGTAGCTCCAACTCCACCAAGCACAAATAAATCGAGGCTCCAGAAGTAGGAAATGCTTTAATAAGCACTAATGCAAACACTCCACCACAAAGACAAGAAGAAGTTCTTGTCTTTGTGGTGGAGTGTTTGCATTAGTGCTTGGTGGAGTTGGAGCTACACGTTTACTGGTCATAATTTAAGTGTTGTTCTACAGCACATCTCCTTAAGAGAAGCTTTTAGGTCATACCTCCCCGATGAGTCTCGTGAGATCTTTGCAATCTCTGGTCTAATTTGCAGATTTTATATTTTTAAAGATTTTATTGCTAGTAAAAAAAAAATCACAATTTGTGTTTTCTTCTACAATGTACGTGCATGGTTTTCCTCTGTTAGCTGGATTAATAGAGCTATACTGTTTGCTGCTACTGCAGTTTATTAGGCCTTGTTATAGACTGACAAGATCCTCCAATAATTTGAATATTTGAATTTGGAGAATTAAAACACCAGTGAAAATTTGCAGTCTGTGTAGCACTGGCTAATTTGTAGTATAAGCTTTAAAATAGTTATCTTGTGCATGCGAGTCCTGTTTAACAATGTTGATATACATGTAGCTGTAGGATGATACCCTGATCACGGGCCTTCTGTTCAGAATTATTTTAATTTATATGTAATATATTATATAATTATAATTATTTGCAGATCCCATGCAGCAGATATGGTTACATTTTATTTCAGTTTTGTTATTAATTATAGCTTGCTACTCAGAAGCACGGTGTTACCCAATCTAGGCTAGCATAAATTCACAGCTGTGGTTGTTCTTGGAATACGTAGTTGTTGCTTTTTTCTCCTTTGAAACATACTTCTACCTAGTTTTAATTCATGCATTTTTTTACATTCCTCTCTGCTCATGTCTGTTTACTTGTACTTTGTATTATTACACTAAGACTTGTATGTTTTTTATTACTTTTCCTTTTCTTATTTCAACATTGTCCTCTTCATGGAGCATTTCTCCTAGGACTCTCCTAAAAAGGGGCAGTTGTTTTCAGACTATCCCAATCAACAAACTATGAAAATAAATAAATAACTAAAACAAGAGAAAACTTGGATGTTAACAAGCTGAGAGAGATCATATGACTGCTTTAAATGTCCTGTTAAATTCTTAGCATCATTTCTGAAACCAAAAGTTAGTTATGACTGAAAGTGAAAAGCAAGCCCTTTAAGCACACATACCGCAATATTTCAGTGGTGTGCCCCAGGCATACTGAAAACAGTTCAGTTATACTATTGTGTCTTCTTACATATTCTTCGTGTTTCACTGTTGCAGTCATTACATTTGGTAATCTGCTGGCAGATTGCCCTAAGTCGGCCTGACTAACAAAGTCTTAGGTCCTGCGTCAGTTGCTGTTCCTTCTTCCATGACGTCAGGTCGTTACGGGTATAAAACATGCAGCCAACGCCATTACATCAGTCTTTCTTGCAGCACAGTGCCCGAAGCAGAAGTAGTTCACAAGTGCCAGTCGGCCGACTCCTGAAATTTTCGTTTTCGAGTTTCAGAACCGAAGTCTTCAACTAAAAACTAAGTACCCTGTTGGGGAAACTTTTTCTTGCTCCTTACCGATGTCAGTAAAAGTTAATAATTGTATTACTTGTGGGAAGCAAATACCTCATAAAGATTTTAATTTTTACTGTATTCCTTGCTTAGGCCCTGACCACGACGTACCTTGCTGTCGGTTTTATGCTTTATTTAATCAGCTCACTATCCGTCGTCTGTACATTTTTGCTTCTAAATATTTCAGTTCTCGGTTTAATTATCCAGAAATGTAGCCATCGGACTACCGGAATACCAAAAAAATGCAAAGAAAAAGACAGAGACAGGCCATTGAGGTCCAAAACTGCCGACGACGCTTCTAAGCCAGTCGCCAGCTCGCCGGTACTCAGTGAGGCGCTTACGCAGCCCCTGATACCTGCTACTTCTGATTCGCAGGCCTCTACTGAGACCTATTTGGAGTCAGGTATGCAGTGAGATGCTTCACCTATGGAACCCGCAGATGTCTCTACCTTGGATGGGTCCAGAGCCGCTGTGCAGGCACCGGCTTCTGAGGGTGTATTCAGGCCTACAGATTTGTATATTAAACCAACACCACCTTCAATATTAAGGTCAAAATCTCGATCTAGGTCTAAAAAATCGATGCCCAGGCCACATGTTCAGGCCCCTATGCCTAAAAAACAAATTATCAAAATGGCTGAAGATTTAATTGCTCTAATCAGGGGTAGTCAACCCCCCCCCCTTCTAAAAGGCCTTAGGGCTGAACTTGGCTATGAATCTTCTGAACAGGACTCTGTTTCTTCTGACTCTTCTAATAAACAGGATTTGTCCATATCTACTTATGAGGACTCTGATGCAGAGGATTCCATTCCTTCTGCTTCTTCCCCTGAGGATTTTTCTTTTGGGGAAACTTTACATACCTTAAGGGAGCATTTCCACTGGGAAAGTCAGGATTTTTCTGAATCCAAAAAGAGGCTTAGGGATTTCCTTCTTCCTCAGCATAGGCCTTTGGCTATACCTTCTGTACTAGACATTGTTGATGATGTGTTTTCAGAATCCATTATGGTCCCTGATTCCCTGCGTCTGGCCCCTTGTAAGCCAGACAGATACTACAGGGTTCCTGACTCCCACAAATTCTTTTTCAAAATTCCTGTTGCAGACCCTGAAACAATTTCTCAGGGGCCCAAGGGCATTAAGGCTTCTACTGCTAAAAATCCTACCCCTTCTGATAGAGACTCCAGGGCGCTGGATAGATGGGGTAAAAATGTTTATACTTCTGCAGCCTTGGCAATCTGGGCTTTAAACTGTCAATTCCATATGCTAAAATATCAACAGCATATCATGGAATTGCTTAAACAGAAAATGATGTTGATTTTGACTGTGTGGAAAATAAGGATTTACAGGATTTATTGCATTCATCTGAAGAAGTTGGAAAACATACTTTGCAATGTGGTTTTTATTCTTTGGAGGCCTCTTGCAGGGCTGCTGTTACTGGGTCTGTGCTTACAAGGCATGCTTGGCTTAAGGAGCGCACTCTGCCTGATCATGTTAAAGCAAAATTGTTGGATGCTCCTTTGCAGCAGGACCTTCTGTTTGGCAATAAGGCTGAAGAAGTTCTAAAAACGATGGAAGATAAAGTTAAATCTATGCAAACTGTGAAAGATTTCTTACAAGTACAACCTCCAAGATTTAGTAGGCACTGGCCTACTAAGAACTGGTCCTTTCCAGTTCCTTCCAGAGCCACTCAAGCCAAGCCCAGACATGCAAAAAGCACCAGGTTTCAGTCCCAAGGGACTTTCAGAACTAAGCAATGGGGTGCCTCCACTTCCAAATCTAGAAATAACAAGACACCTCCCTATGGTAAACAGTCTCAATGACTTCCCCTTAAAATTACCATGCACTTACCTCTTAGCTGCCACGTTGAGGGGAAAGCTGGCTCTTCATGCAAAAAACTGGCAACTTATAACCCAGGACAAATGGCTTTTAAATGTAGCGTCCCAGGGATACAGATTTCATTTCCACATGTTGCCGACTCCAAACGGATGGCCAGACCTGCCCCCAAATCAGTGGGGAGAGGCTCAGAATCAAGTACTTTCCCCTCCTGAACATGGGGGCAATTCAGCTAGTACCAGAAGAGGAAAAGGGACAAGGTTTCTATTCTAGTCTTTTCCTGGTACCTAGAAAAGACATTTCATGGTGTCCAGTTCTGGACCTGTCTACTTTGAACACATTTCTGGACATTCCAAAATTCAAGATGCTGACTCTTCCCCAGTTACTTCCTATGCTAGGCAAAGATGCCTGGCTGGCAACTCTAGATTTAAAAGAGGCTTACCTACATATCCCAATTAGGGAATCTTGCAGAAGATACCTCCGCTTCAAAGCAGGCTACTTGGATTATCAGTTCTCTGCACTGCCCTTTGGGTTATCTACTGCGCCCAGGGTATTTACAAAGTGCCTGGCTTCAGTAATTGCATTTTGCAGGCAAATAAATACCCAGATATATCCATACCTGGATGATTGTTTAATTCAGGCAGAAAACAAGGCCATTCTTCTAAAATATCTGGCATTTGTAAAAAGGGTTCTAACTTGTGTAGGGTACACCATAAACGAAAAGAAATCACAACTGGTACCCTCTCAAAAAATTTCATTCCTAGGTGCAAGCTTGAATACAACTTCCCAGATGGCTTTCCTTATGCCAGAAAAGCAACTTCATTTGGTGACTTACTTCCAACATGTGGCCACAAAAACCCTGCTGTCTGCAAGACAAATACTGCAAGCCTTGGGGTTCATGGCCTCCTGCATTCTTCTAATTCCATATGCAAGACTGCATATGAGGAAACTTCAGTGGTACTTAAAAAGTTTATGGAGTCAACATTGTCACAGCCTGGAAACAATGATTCTTATCATTCCTTGCCTGCAACCAGAGTTCCTATGGTGGGCAGAGGCCTGCCACCAAAACAAGGGACTGCCATTTACACCACCCCCTGCCACCCAAATCCTAACTACAGATGCATCAGACTATGCATGGGGGGCTCATCTGGCAGGGAAGTGCATTCAGGGCAAATGGAGCCCAAATCAAATGCACCTTCATATCAATCAAAAAGAAATGCTAGCTGTACAGAATGCACTGACAGCCTTCAAGGACTGCCTTCATCCAGGACAAGTAATGGTAAAGACGGACAACACCACAGTTATAATATACATAAACAAGCAGGGGGGTACACATTCCTACCCCTCTCTGCAGCCTAGCCATGGCTTTGTGGAACACTGCCTTGAGCTATCAGTTACAACTACAAGCTCAATTCCTGCCAGGAAAGCTGAATATTTTGGCAGGCAAACTACTCAGAAATCTCATGGACCCACAGGAATGGAAACTGGAACCAAGGATTTTCAACATGTTGACACACAAATGGGGGAGCCCAGACATAGATCTTTTTGCCTCACTCCAGAACTACCAGTTGGACAAATTTTGCACAAGAACTCCTCACAAAAAGCCTGGAAAGTGGAAGCTCTGTCCTTCATCTGGGAAAACCTATCACTCTATGCCTTCTTCCCTCTCCCTCTGCTCTCCAAAGTTCTACTAAAAGTCAAACAGGACAAACCAAAAATTATTTTGATTGCTCCAACTGGCCTCGTCAACACTGGTACCCACTCCTACGCAGTCTGTCACAAATTTCTCCATGGCACCTGCCTCAGACACCTTCCTTACCGTCTCAGCAGAACAACCAAATTCTGCACCCTCAGCTCCAAACATTGAATCTTGCAGCTTGGCTAATCACTTAAATTCCCCCTTAGCATCCCTCAGCAAACCTGTGATGGATGTCATTTTGGAGGTGAGAAGACCTAGTACTAGAAAATCAAATGGACAAATGGAAAATATTCTGTGCCTGGAATCAATCTCAAGGGATAAGCACAGCAGTGCCCAATTTATCTCAGATTTTGCAATACTTAACTGAGATGCTTCACAAGGGCCTGTCTTTTTCTTCCATAAATATCCATGCCTCAGCCATTTCAGCTCATTACAACACAGAACTCCCCCTCTTCTCTCATCCTCTGATAAAGCAGTATATCAGAGGGGCCAAAAACTTGAGGCCTCCCAGGAGAGCTCCAACCCCTGCCTGGGACCTTAACTTTGTATTGGAGAAACTCACTGTCCCTCCTTTCGAGCCAGCTGCTAAAGCAGACTTAAAATTTCTTTCCTGGAAAACAGCCCTCCTTTTAACAATCACTTCGGCTATAAGGATTTCTGAATTACAGGCCCTTATGGCAGTGGAGCCTTTCATCATCTTTTATGCGGACAGGGTGTCACTCAGGACCCAACCCATCCTTCATGCCCAAGGTGGTATCCAGTGTGGCTCTTAATCAGTCCATTCATTTGCCAACTTTCTTTCCCAATCCACAGAACAAGGGGGAGCGGATTCTGCATTCATTGGATGTACACAGACAACTTAGATTTTACTTGGACAGGACTAAATCTCGAAGAAAATCTGAACAACTGCTGGTAGCGTTTGCTGCAGGGGCAGAGGGAAAGGCTATTTCAAAGCAAACCATTTCCAAATGGATAAGCCATTGTATTCATTTCTGCTATAAGCACCATGGAAAACCTATCCCCCATGGGGATCAGATCCCATTCCACCATGGGTGCATCTACTTCTACAGCCTTTCTCAGAAGTGTTCCTACCAGAGATATTCTAGAAGCTGCTACCTGGAGTTCAGTTCATACTTTCACCAAACATTATCATTTACCAATTTTCTCTAAATCCAGAGCTGGCTTTGCCACTGCTGTTTTGCAGGGCCTTATAGCCAGTCCTAATGCTGTATAAATACATCCTCCCAACCATAGCTTTGGGAATCTACCCAAATGTAATGACTGCAACAGTGAAACATGAAGAACATAGTACAGTTGTGTACACTTACCATAAATGTAGATGTTCGAGTGTATTCACTGTTGCAGTCCTGGTTACCCTTCCTCCAGCCTCTTGTTTTTTCTCTTACTATGCCTCTACTTTCTTTTACTACACTTAAAAGCCTTTTTGGTATATTTGCTTTTGTTTGGAGGTATATTTTTGTGTTTTAAATTATTTATATATATATTGCTCCCCATTTGGGGGGCACTTGACATCTGGGGCAAGAAAAACTGATGTAATGGCGTCGGCTGCATGTTTTATACCCCTGTCATGGAAGAAGGGACAGCAACCGACGCAGGACCCAAGACTGCATTCATTGGATGTTTATCAGGCTGACTGAGGGCAACCTGCCAGCAGATTACCCAAATGTATTGACTGCAGCAGTGAATACACTCGAACATCTACATTTATGGTAAGTGTACACAATTGTACTTTCCTTATTCTGCTTTTCCCCTTTACTATCTGGACTTTGGTTTGTCAGTGTAACCAATCCTACCATTATCACTCACTGCAGCATAAATTCCTCCATGCCAGACCCTCCTCCTCACTGTCGGTGTAAATTACTCCATGCCAGTAATAGATGGAGGCAGTTCTTAAATTCGGCCTGAGTTTGGGCATGCTCAGAATGGACAGGCTACATAGGTCCCCTCTAATTATCTATGACATGATCACAGTTATTCTCACTAGGACTAATATACAATTATCAGCCATGGGATAGGTAAGACCAGTCAGGAAATGTTAATTCAAGCACCAAAAGGAAATTGGCTAAGTTTAAAATGTCCTCCAAGTGAGCCTATATTGAGGGAGTAAATATTTTTAAAAAATTGCCCTTTTTACATCACTAAGTGCCCCACTTGCCCTCCAACCCACCCCTGCAGCCTTCAACAGCTTCCGGCACCTCTGCAGAAATGTGAATAGAAGAGGCAGAAACGAAAACACAAACAACTTAAGATAAAATTTAGATACAGAGAAAGCATTTGATAGGGTAGAATAGAGTGGGTCAGCATACTACATTAGAAATGAAGGGCTTTATGGAAGAGGTAATTATGTTATTTACTTCTTTGTATGAGGATACATGAAAGAAGGTTAAGAAAGGGACTAATCTATTTCGGTCTTTTCCTGTGTACATAGGAACTAGACAAGACTTTGCATTGCCTCCTTTGCCATTCGCATGATAGATACACACACACACACACACACACACACACACACAAAAACCACCATTAAAAAAACTTAGACAAGTTCTTTCAGTAGGATAAAAGCTTAAAAAACTGGTTTCTGTTTTTTTTAAAATTTCCTTGTATACAGATTATTTGACTATATGTATGCAATGGCTCCAGAATGAGATTGTCTTATTTTACTAGAAAACTCTCAGTAGAACTTACCCATTTTTGAAGAGCTTTTAAGTTTGGTTAAGTTGTCAGGTTGCAAAGTTAATATAACTTAGACTAATGTCATTAAAGTTAATTATAACCCACAAATGGGAGTACATCTTTTTTGTAAGGTGTTGCAAGATCCTTCCTTAATTTTTTTCTGGGTGGTCCAACTTTTGAAGATGTTATCTTGGAAGCTTGGAAGCACCCCCAGTCTGCAAGCCTGAGTTTGGGCCTGCTCAGAATGGACAGGCTACATTTATTTCCCCCTTGGGAATAGTCTTGGTTGCTTTTTGCTGAATGCTGGCTTCTAGTAGGGAGAACTGCCCAGCCATGCATTTATCTTTCCATGAGATGACTTCTCTGTTTGTGGGTATCTGTTCTTCATTGCAGAGTTATACATATAGATATAGCCCATGTATTTATTGGCCATACAAACATCAACTAGTCCTAAGATCCTAAGTTGAAATATCTGGCTACATGTGGAAAATGAAGGCTATGAAGACCCCCTTGTCTATCTGTGTTCATGGTTTGTTTGTTTCTTTCTTTCTTTCGTCTTTTCCCGGTTAGGGGTCACCACAACAGAACTCCGGTCCGCTAATGATTGGCAGTAGATTTTGACGTGCTGGCTTGCCGGGCCTAACACACAACCTTCAACGAAGGAACGCCCATTCACGCATGTCGCCACACAGAAGACGCTCTAACTGAGAATCGAATGGGCAACGTCTAACTGTGAGGCGACAACGCTACTGCAGCATATCTATGTTCATGGTGATTAGTTTAAAATCTCCCACCCAACTACATAAACCTGCTTGAAAAGTTATCTATGTCCTTACATTTCGCAAAGAAATTCAGGAGGCCTGTATAGGTAATCAGAGTAATCCATCTAGATTCCACCTTTCTTTTTTAAGCCAGTTAATTGCTGCACATAATCTGTTAGCTGGTCTACAACCTGATGTCAGTGACAGAAGCTTATTAATACAACTACACCTTTTTTCTTAAACCCAGGTGTAATGCAGATGCAGCTGCCTGAAAACTATACCTGCTTACCTCTTGTGTTCCATATTTTACAAGGGAGTCTTCTGTAGTAATAAAACTTGTGGAGACAGTTTTCTAAGATAATTCATAACTTTCTGTCTCCTCACAGGGTTCCCCATACCATTGACATTCCTTGAATTAACCCCCGTATTATTTTATGAAGAATGTTTTTAACCCAAGCTATTTAGAGCCACATTTACCCCAGGAAATCTGCCACTGGGACCTGTTACCTTCTGTTACATTATCTATTTTAATTTCATTCCCCTCCCATAACTCTTTTTGTATTATTGTTGTAAAGAGAGTAACCTTAACTCACAGTGGTACCCCCCCCCCCATGCTGTCATTTCATCCATGCTGCACATATGTTCCAGCTTTTTAATTTTGAAACTTTGTCTTGAATATTAATACCAGCAGTCTGCAGTGTGTTACAAAAACAATAAGATTTCCCCTGTAAACCTCCCACCATAAAGATCAAATTTCATTGTACCTTCTGAGATCAGTGCACTTCAACATATAAATACGCAAACGAACTCCTCCAAAAAAACCAGTTCGTATAGAGTGGCAAAACGAAGTAAAAATACAAAAGTAGATAGCACCAATAATATAAATCCAATCAAAATAGCGTACAAAACACTTTAATACACGCTTTCATCATACGACTTCATCAGAAAATACCCAATACACATTTCAACCTGTTTAAATACACAATCAATTATCACATAATTAAATAACATAATTAAACAATTAATTAATAATCAACTATGTTAAAAAATACTTAAAAAATCACTAAAATAGTGCTTAATTGTTAAATAAATGTAGTATATTATACTCCTTATTTATACCTAATTTTCTGTATTTTAAAAAACATTTCACATTTATTGATTCATTTAACCCAGGATGTTTATCTGAGTTTAACCTGACCTGCCATAGTGTTTCCCTTTGTTCCAAAAAATTCTTGAAATCACCAGCTCTACAGTCAGGTTCACATATTTCTAGCACTGAAAATACAAATTTTTTAAAAAATTCACAATTAATAGAATGTTTATATAAGGCATTTTTGTCATCTTTGCACTTTATACTGTACAGATGTTCTTTTATGCGGGTGCTTAAATTACGTGTGGTCATTCCCACATAAAAAGCCGGGCATGCCGTACACATGTCTATATATACTAACCCGCATGAATTACAGTCTACATAACCAGGAACTTCAATAATTCTATCACTATTGGCTATGGAAATACTAGTACCCACAGAGATGAACCGACAAATTGTACAATTCTGACAACAAAACATGCCTTTTTTGTTTATATTACCTTTCCTAAAATCAATATTTTGATATTCCAACATTTTTTTAATATTGTTGGAATTCCTAAATACAAACTGTGGTTTACTACCTAATATTTTTGAAACGTCATGATTCCCTTGAATAATTCTCCAATTCTTTGTAAGAATTGATGCAATTACATTCATTTCACCACTCATTTCCAAGGAACATATAACTTCTTTTTCAAAACTCCTATTTTTACATACTTTTATTATATTTTGATCCATGGATTCATTTAATATTGCTGGAAATAAAGACTCACGTTTCTCAAAAATTTCATTTCCACTATTCATTAAAATATTAATGTCATAACCTCTATCAATGAATAGAGAAGTTATAAAATGAAATTCTTCAACTAAATTTTCACGTTTACTAGTCATCCGGCTGGCTCTTATATATTGCCCTCTTGGTATATTTTTAATAATATGTTTTGGATGATTACTTTTATAATGCAGGTAACCATTAGTGAACGTCCGTTTTCTATATATTTTACTATGGAATCTATTGTCATTAAGATCCCACCACAGACATACATCTAAAAAGTTCACTATTAATCCTACATCACCCACAGTGAACTTTAAGAAGTCTGAACAACTATTAACCTGTGTTATAAAACTCTTTACTACCATTTCATCTCCTTCTATTATAAAAAATAAATCATCAATAAACCTTTTATAAAAAACAATATTAAATTTTTTTTCCATCATAGATAATATATCCATTTCCCACCATGCCATGACTATATTGGCAAATGAAGGGGCAGCTGATGACCCCATAGCAATGCCCTTTCTTTGCCTATAATATTGTTTACCAAAAATAAAATAATTGTTTTCCAATACAATTTCTAAAAAACTACAAATGGTAGAAATTATATCATTTGAAAGTAAATTATTCTTAGTTAAATAGCTTCGTACAGCTTCAATCCCTTTATAATGTGGGATACACGTGTACAGTGATGTAACATCCAAAGTAAAAATAATATATTTTCTGGGATCAAACATCTTCTTTTTAGCAAAATTATTTATTTTTTCTAAAAAATGCCAGGAGTCTTTGATATAGGATGAAGTTTCCTGTAGTATGGGTCCTAATACAGCATCTATAATTAATGATATACCCTCCGTACTCGAATGAGGACTTGACACCACGGGTCTAAAAGGGGGATTTTTGGAATCTTTATGAACTTTCGGGATTCCAAAAATCACCCCTATTTTCGGATGTTGTACAGAGCAAAATTCATACAATTCTAAATTGATATAACCAGACATCAATGCTTCATATAACTGTGATTCAATAAATCTAAATTTTTTATGAATATCAAACAGATTTACTTTCTCATATTCTTCTTGATTATCTAAAATTACCACCATACTATTGTTGTATGCTTGTTGTTCCATAATCACTACATTAGACCCTTTATCACTTTTCATGAACCGTAAAGTGCTTCTTAAAGCTATTAAGTGTTCTAAAGCCATTCTTTCTTCTTTGCTTAAATTATCATTATTTTTCTTAGTATTTTTTAACACTTTTTTAATATCCTCAATACATATTTTTTCAAATACTTCCATAGTATGCTGTAATCTGGGTACAAAACTTGATGGTTTTATTAAAACTTTCCTAGATTGAGAAACATCATGCATCAAATATGCTAAATTTAGATTTCTTGCAAATTTCTTAACATCCACAACTGTTTTACTATAATTAGCCTTATAATATGGAACAAAATTGAAACCATATTTTAATAAATTCAATTCTTCACCAGAAAATACATGTTCTGTTAAATTAATGATATTGAAACAGTCAATATCATCCATCATGCTTCGTCCCCCGACGAATTTGACCCCAAAAAAGTACGACTTCGTGTAAGAACCGTCGACTTATTACCTTGATTTCTTTTAACCATTAGGGCCTCATTCACTGTTTTTGGTTTCACACTAACGCTTTGTTGCCCCTTGGCCGGTGAAGGCCTATTAAAACCTACCCTTTGTGGTTTACTTACATCGTCACTATTATTATTACTTAAACTATTTCCATTAGAAAAGTTAACTTTTGCTACATTATCAGTAGTGTTAGCACTTCTACCATCATTACCATTCTCGGTGCATACAAGATTCCCATTATCTTCTAAGTTAGTAGCGCCCACTACTTCACTAAATGAGCATTGACTAACTTTTCCATCTCTGACTACAATATTACCATTTTTCTTCTCAGAGAAATTATTCCCCCTAAAATTAGGTGCAAAATTATTATAAGCAGCATTGTTCTTATATACATCAATATCGCGTAATAATTTAGAGTGTTTCCTATTGAACACTTCTGTAGCATGTACATTCACTTCACGTGATAAAGCATTAAACAAAATTTCAAAATTTTCAACAGTTAACTTGCTTTTTATATTACTTTCAATAGTATTAATTTCATTTCTTAATAAGTCCATTTTCTGTTTATTATTGTCACTTAAAAGTTTCAAGAAATTCAGTCCGGCTTCGTTGAAAAAAGTCACCAAAGTCTTAAACATAGGATTCCCCAAATTAACCCCATTGGGGCATTTGAAGAACCGTAAACCTTTTGGAACAATACCAAGTTCCATACATTTCAAAAAATAACAGTTTTCAAGTTGTAACGATTTGTACCTTTTTAATAATCTCAGCAACTGTTCTCGTTGTGCTGAAATCGATCCAAAACCATTGGCATCTGCTATATGACTGAAATTCTGGAACGGATTGTCACTTCCATATAGTAGCTGTTCACAGCATATCTCCGCTGAGTTACGGACGGGAAATTGCAGACCTTTCCTTCTTGCTCCTCGCCCGTTACCTTCTGTCGTGGGACTTCCCAGGTCAACCACCGTATCGTCTTCATGAAATGACGTCACTGGACTTGACGTCCTCTCCGCGCTGCCATGTCCATTAGATTTAGTGATGAGAATCTTCAACGAAGCCTGAATATCCAACAACGTGGTTAACAAAATAGCATTAACATTTTCACCCATAGTCGATGGCGTCGGGTGTATGGACATATTTAATAAAGACTCATCCACTGCTTCCGCCATGCCACACTAATACAATAACAAATAAATACGCAAACGAACTCCTCCAAAAAAAACAGTTCGTATAGAGTGGCAAAACGAAGTAAAAATACAAAAGTAGATAGCACCAATAATATAAATCCAATCAAAATAGCGTACAAAACACTTTAATACACGCTTTCATCATACGACTTCATCAGAAAATACCCAATACACATTTCAACCTGTTTACATACACAATCAATTATCACATAATTAAATAACATAATTAAACAATTAATTAATAATCAACTATGTTAAAAAATACTTAAAAAATCACTAAAATAGTGCTTAATTGTTAAATAAATGTAGTATATTATACTCCTTATTTATACCTAATTTTCTGTATTTTAAAAAACATTTCACATTTATTGATTCATTTAACCCAGGATGTTTATCTGAGTTTAACCTGACCTGCCATAGTGTTTCCCTTTGTTCCAAAAAATTCTTGAAATCACCAGCTCTACAGTCAGGTTCACATATTTCTAGCACTGAAAATACAAATTTTTTAAAAAATTCACAATTAATAGAATGTTTATATAAGGCATTTTTGTCATCTTTGCACTTTATACTGTACAGATGTTCTTTTATGCGGGTGCTTAAATTACGTGTGGTCACTTCAACATATACAGAATAAAAACACTTCATGTTTCATACTGTGTAGAAATAATCGGCTATTTATTTCCAAGGTTTGCTGAACTTTTATCTGTTGAAGACCATGACGGCCCTTAATATTGCAGGGTGTAACCTGTGGAAACGCGACAGCCACCAAGGCTTTTCTTTAATGTATTCCCATTTGGGATTGCTTAGTCCCTGCAGGATTGCACTTCAGATCCTTCCTGTGTCTCAGCATTCCTTACTTCACTAGTTCTCATTATAAAAAAAAATCAATTGGAAGTAAAACATTCTATTCAAAAGTACTGAGCACATTACACTAATTACTCAGGCTGGTTTAAATCACCATTTCACTTTTTACATGTCCAGAATTGTATCTTTTTGCATTAACTTCTGCTTGAAAAGTGGGAACAGTAGAGATATTCTCCCAGTTCCAACCATAACATGTCAACCTTCATGTTGGCCGTCTTCTTGCTGATCTTTATGCAGGTTGTCCCCTGGTAATCAAGGCATCAGAGCTCTTTGCATTTCTTCTGGGTCAGAATAGGTTTTTACCGCAGTGAGAAAAAGCATGTTAAAGTACACTGGATAGTTAGACATTTTGGCTTCCTTGTCCTGCATAATGTAATGGAACTGAAGCAGCTTTTCTTGTGAGTTTCTGCACTGAAGTCTTTTCTGACAAACATCCTGGAGTTTTCTCAACAACACTTCTTTCCATTTTGCCATATTACAGAAAGTATAAGCTCTACTAATTAATGTAAAGTGAAATGGACAATCATTTATCTTGGTTTTCCTGCAATTACCTGCTGGCCATGAGCAAACAACTGACATATCTTCCACAAGTAGTGCAGTCAAGGCAGCTAGCAAGTGCTTCGCAAAAGTGATCAAGTCTCTTCCCCCTTTCCACTTACAGATTCATATTAACTTCACATTTTCTGACAGGTCTTACCTGTTATGAATATTTGTGTTTGTCTCATGCCCTTATGCAGCTCAGCTAAGGAATCTGAATGCTGAATGAGGGCTTATTCCATCTAGATACACTTTTTCTCTGTGTGAGACATAGAATCACCGATTGTCTAGTCAGTGTTATATAGCATCTCTAAGATTTCCTTTGAGAAAGCTTGAGTAGGCATTTCCAAACCCTTCTCATTTATTGTTTCAAGCTAGCTACACTGAGCCATACTAGTCTTGGATCTTCTTTGCTTTTGTGAGGGCCACTGAATGAGTGCCAGTATCTTCTGTAGTTTGTTTATAGGTTCATAGGTGTGTACTAGGCTAATGGCCCTGGAGCCTTTACAAGCCTAGCCCATAGGATTACCCTGGCATCGTGCCACCCGACCTTAGTTCCTAGTGCCTGAGTCGATTAGAGCCACTGGAGTGATCCCCGGGGTGGATTTTCAATTTCCCATCCACTCATTAAGGTTTCTCTTGAGGAGGGCCAGTGAGGTGCTGTGTTTGATATGTATGGGAAGTCTATACCATTACATGGGCAATCACTGGGTTATGAACCTGTCCCTCCAGCATGTTTTGTTGATTGTGGTAATGAGGTCTCTGGAGCGTGTGGTGCGGAGAGATTGGGATTTCTTTAGATTTAGCATTTCTAACAGAGCTGGGTCAGACATGGCTTTTGTAAGTTTAGCAGAGACTGCCTCTAAGTAGGTGATATGAGACAGAGAATAGTTGAAGTTTTTTGAGTCTGTCCATATAGGACGTGTTTAAGGCCGAGCATCCTCTTTGTGAGGTACTTTTGCGGCCTCTCCAGTTGTTGCAGGTGTCTAGTGAGGTACATGCCAAATGGGGCATTGTACTCTGTGATTGGCCTAATGAGGGAAGAGTAGAGGGAGACAATGACCTCTTTCTTCTTGGATGCAAAACCCTTAGTATTGAGATGTGCCACATAGAAGGACTTTCTGACCACAGTGGCAATGTGGTGGTCAAAAGAGAGGTTGCTGTCAGCCTGTGTTCCCAGATCTCTTATAACACCTTCTATCTTCAGTGGACTACTATCGATGTGGTAATTCATGGGAACCAGGCTTTTCCCAATGGGGATGACGACACATTTTTTTGGCATTGAGCTTAAAGCCATGGTTCTAACACCAGTCATTGGTCTCAGTGAGTCTTTTCTGTAGGATGTCAACATCACTTAGGGAGTTAATAATAGCTCCCAACTTGCAATCGTCTGCGAACTTTGTCAGTTAGAGTACCTTCATGTTGGCCTGGACTTCAGAGAAGTAGATACCAAACAGGAGAGGACCCAGGACTGAACCGTGTGGGACTCCATTCGTGACTGGTCGGCAGTCTGACTTGGAGTCAGCTACTTTCACACAGTGGGTTCTATCTGTGAGCCAGTTCGTAACCCACCTAGTGATATAGGAGTTGATGCCTAGCTTAGTGAGTTTTTCTATGATTCCTGAGTGGGGAATGGTGTCAAAGGCCTTGGCCAGATCAAGGTAGGCTGTATGAATCGCCTTGCCTTCATCCACAGCTCTGGTGACTGACTCATATAAGTCAACTAGGTTGAGCAAGCATGCTCTACCCTTCACAAAACCAAACTGTGTGGGATCCAGAGTTTAGAGATTCCCTATATCCTTGTTTATTAGGTCCATGATGATGCGTTCCATAGCTTTGCATATCAGACTCGTCAGGCTAATGGGGCAATAGTTCCCAGGGTCTGTAATCGCTCCTCCTTTGTGGAGAGGGATGACTGCAGCAGTGCACGATTCGGTAGGAACAAAGCCTGAGGTGAGGCTGTGATTTAATAGGGCACACAGGTGAGGTGCCAGTTCACTCTAGTTCCTGTAGTACACAGCCAGGGATATTGTCAGGTCCCATAGGAGCTGTATTCTTGGCTTTGGACAGTGCTGTTTTAACCTGTGTAGCAGTAATACTGGGTGTCTGGCAATCTGCTTGTATTGTGATTGGTCCTTGGGGGTAAAGTTGGCAATGAATCTGTCGGCCAGTATATTGCCAATATCTGTTGGCTCTGAATAGGAGGTACCATTGTGCAGTAGCTCAGAGCAAATCTGGGTATTGCCTTGGAGATTCTGTGCATAACTATAGAAGGCTTTGTAGTTGTCTTTATTATCTGCTGCAGTTCTGTTTTCATAACTAGCGTTATAGGATTTGATGAGGGATTTCAACTTTTTGTTGAGGCTGATAAGGGAGTTTTTCCAGTGTTAGGACTTCACCTTATTCCGCATCAGTTTCCTCCTCCTGTTGTAGAGTTTGTTTATGGCAAGAGACTACCAGATTGGCTTCCTTTTTTAGCAGGAGAATGTCTTGGTTCTACTGGGTATGGCGAGATCCATGCATTTGTGTATGTGTTCGTACAGTGCATTGGTGTATGATTCTGCGGTCATGCAACTACTCTCCATTTGCATGGCTGCTGTGAAGTTAGCCACCTCTGTTTTTAGGAGCCCAAAGTTAGCTTTGGAGAAGTTTTTCATGGTGGTTATCTTTGCAGGGGGGCAGAGAGGGATGTGGAATTCCAAGGTGATTAGGTTGTAGTCAGATCTAACCAGGGAGGAGTTGACTGTTGGTGTAAAGCAACGGTGGTCGCCCATGTTAGTAATGACCAGGTCCAGGATGTTGCTACTTCTAGTGGCGGTAAGAACGAGCTGGTCCAGGACATTGGAATTAATGAATTCCAGGAAACGTTGGGCAAATGCAGTGGTACATGAGTAGCTTTCCCAGTTAATGGAGGAGTAGTTGAAGTCGCCCAGTATGAGAGTGTTAGGTTGGACCCTAATATTCTCCAGGGTGCTTCGGAATGTGAAGTGTGAGTCTTGGGACGTGGTTGGGGACCTATAGCAGGCTACAACCTGAATTGCTATCTTACCCAGTGTTAGTTACACCTGAAGTATCTCTGATGCATTATGTTGGACTTCGCTGGAGGTGTGCACATCCTTTATGAATATGGAAACACCACCACCTTTGGAGCTTCAGTCCATGTTCAGGGGCCGAAAGTTGTGGAATGAGTTATAGCCTGGTAACGCAGGGGTGCTTTCTGCTGCCTTGAACCAGGTCTCTGTTACAGCACAAATGTCGATGTTCTCCATTTTAAAGAGTGCTTCGAGCGAGTGCATTTTGAGATTTAGACTTCTAGTATTGAGCAGCATGAACCTCAGATTGCATTTGTTTGTAGCTGTTATGGTGGTAATTTGGTCTTTGGAACACTACCTAATAAAATACACTATAGGGGTTGCAAGAGCCTTGGCCAGTATCCAGACGCCCAACGTTGACAAATGCAGGCCATCTCTGGCAAAGCTTCGAGGTCTGTTAGTCATGTCATCCCAGGCAGACAGATACTGGATCCCATTAGAATGACACCAGAAATTTAGCCAATTGTTGAAATCAATCCTTTTCTGCTTGTACTGTGGTATCATTCTGGGTGATGGTAGGATGCTGCTCAGGGCTAGGATCATACCTACCTCGGCTACATAATCCGAGAGCTCCTCCATGTCTCTTCATGTAGACCAGGGAGATATGTTTCAGGTCATTCACACCCACATGTACAATGATAGAGTCATATTTGTACCTGTTGTTGAGGGACCTGAGTGTGTGGGTTATGTGGTGGATCCTGGCACCTGACAGGCAGCTGACTGTTACTTTCTCCTTATTCAACCTAGTGACTGTGACATCATTGTGCTTCACTATCGAGTCACATATGACTAATGTGTTGGGCATGCTGTTTTGCCTTAGGGGCTTTGGTTGAGTGGCACACTGTTTAGGAGAGTTATGTGTCTCGTGATTAGTGTTGTGTTGTGATGGTCGAGTGCATTTCTGCCATGGAGATCTCTGCTGTTTGAGTAGATTTTTATTGAGAGCCTCAGCGAAGGTGGGTGTGTGGTTTGTGATTTTGTGAAGGCAGTACTGGTGTGTGTTCTGGAAGGCTATGTGTTCCATGTGGTGTGGTACAAGGGTTGACCTTCTTCTCTTGACCAGCTTTTCCAGTCTTGACTGGAGAGTGTGGCTTCCAATTTGGATATATGTGCATCTCTCGCAAGTCTGAGTGTTGGGAGGTAAGAGGAGGGGGTTGTCTGTGTATATGAGGCAGTTGCTACGATGCCCAAGTTCACCAGGTTAATAGGAGAAAGCACAGGGAACTGACCTTTAGACATGCCTGGAGGGATGGGCATCAATAATAAGTACTGGAGCTGTTTCCTTGTAGAATGTTTAGTGCTGGTTGTACTTTTGTGTGCTACAATAATTGCTACAAGAAGTCTGGTAAAGTGCTAGACTAATAAGCTAGTAAAAGTGCAGGAGAGGAGAGAACTAGCAGATATAAGGGAAAAATTGAAGCGCAGACTTTGGCACCACTCAGAAGCTTACAGACAGTCCTAGATACAGCAAATCTATATTAGGACTAGACTAGTTACTGGAAAGGCGGGTAACAAGCGCAAACGTGGGCTTTTAAACCAGAAAGTTGAAAGATATGTAAAAACTGCCCAAACGGCCAATAAACTACAATTTTTGGGACATAAACCACTCCTCTTGTGGTAAATAGGCTACTTAGTGCTTACCACTCCCACTGATAAGCTAGAAGGCTTCCCTCCAACACAGAAAGGCTTGGGGGTCTCAGAAGCTTGCAACAGTCCTGGATACAGCAAATCTGTATCTGGATTAGACTAGTTTCAGGAAAGGCAGGAAACAAGCTTAGAATTTTTTTTTTTACTTGTTCTTATTGTTTGAAAGTGAAATCCCCATTCAGCACTGCTCAAGTAAGTGGAAATAAACAGAAATGAAATAAAAAAGAAGCAATATCTAGCTTTTTATTTATTTATTTATTTTTTATTTAAATTTGTTGATCGGGAGTGTCCGACTGGACGTGTGTCCATTTTCAGCGGAGGCCCGGGGAGAAAAGCTCCACAGTAAAATAAACAGACAGTAGTTGCATTGGATTACATAGTGATTAACAATTTAACATAGAAATTACTTACAACATATTTACAGATGAAGAACATAGTACATCAGTAGACAACTAGAATCTTTATCTGTGAAGTACATAACAGGCATTAACAAATGTAATGATGAGAAGTTCCTGCTGTATAATAAGTACTAGGCTTATGAGCATCTGAGCTTGCTATCATCAAGGTAGTTAGTGGAGGTGAAAGAAAGGTAGTAGTTGGATGGGGTGGATGATATTAGAGTGGGAGTTGCAAGGGCATAGCCAGCATGTTTTTAGGTGCGCTTTTAATAAAGTTTTGAAGTTGGTGCATGATGGTACGGAGGTAATTGTGGGTGGGAGTGAGTTCCATAATTTGGCTATGGCGCAAGAGAATAGTGCTTCACCAGCAGAGTTATTGGCTTTAGTGATCTGCAAGTGATTTTTGTTGTTGGATCTCAGTGGTCTGGTGGTGCGATAGGGTTGGAGTAGATTCTGGAGGGATGGGACATTTAGTGGATGGTTTACTAGTTTGTGGGTGAGTGAGAGTTGATACCACTGAAGGAGGTGAGGGAGTTCAAGCCAGCCCAGTTCAGCAAGTGAGAGACAGTGGTGACTACGGTAGGATGCCCCTGTGGCGAATTTTGTGATTTTGTTGTAGCAGGTCTCTAGCTTGTTTAGATCACATTGCCTTAGGTTGGTATGTACTGGAGAGGCATAAAGTAGGGTGGAGATAAGGTGGGAATTTGCTATTGAAATCTTTGCTGCTTTGGTGAGAAATTGTTTATTTCTGTATAATGCTCCTAGTTTTTTGTGGACTTTTTTATGGTCATGGATATGTGAATGTCAAATTTTAGTTTGTCTATTTCCACTCCTAGCAATTTGGTATGTTCAGTTGGGTATATAGTGGTGTCTTTTGCTGTGATGTTAAAGTGAGAGTTGTTTTGAGTATGTTTGGTGGGTTGGAAGATGAGTAGTTTAGTTTTGTTTGGGTTGAGTATTAATTGGGCATCGGATAACCATGTTTCAACAGAGGAAAAGGCTTCCTGTGTGACTTTTTGCAGTTTGGGTAGGGACTGGGCTGAGCAGATGATGGTAGAGTCATCTGCGTATTGGATGAGTGTGCCATGTTTGGTGGCAGAGGCTAGATTATTGGTGTAAACAGAGAAAAGTAGGGGTCCAAGGATGGATCCTTGGGGAACCCCTATGGAGACAAGTAGTTTGGGAGATATGTCATTCTGCCATACAACGGATTGTTGGCGGTCAGACAGGTAACTCTGAAACCAGTTGGTGACTGATTGTGAGAAGGATAGGTTATTGGGGACAGAGATAAGTTGTTTGTGTGGGACCATGTCAAATGCTTTAGATATGTCTAGGAAAGTAGCAGAGGAGAGATAGCCATTGTTTTTATGCCGAAGGATAGTGTTTGTAAAGGACAGTAAGGCAGTGGTAGTGCTATGGTTTTGTCGGAAACCATGCTGAGTACTGGAAAGGAGGTTGTTAGTAAGGAGGTAGTGTGAGACCTGAGAGTGTATGCATCTCTCTAGTATTTTGGAGAGTGAAGAGAGAATAGCTATGGGGCGGTAATTGGTTAGTTCTGCAGAGGGTCCGCCTTTGTGGAGGGGAATTATATGTGAGACTTTCCACAATGTGGGAACGTAACTTTGACAGAGATCGGTTAATCAAGATGGATACTGGGTAGGCCAGAGCATCAGCTGCGATTTGTAGGTATTCACTTGGGAGGTTGTCTGCTGCTAATTTGGTGGGTTTAAGTTTAGTTAAGAGTTTTTTTTATGTTGGAGGGTAGGTACAGGAGAAAAAGAGAAGGCAGTGGGGAGATTATTGGTTGAAGGTGTGAGTTGGAGAGGAGGGGGTTGTGTTGTTTAGCTAGTGATAGTATGGTTTGGGTGAAGTGTGTGTTGAATGAGGTAGCAATATTTTCTGAGGAGTGAGGGATGTTAGGAGGAGGGGTACTGACTTTACCTGGGTGGAGGATGGAGTTTATGGAGGACCAGAATTGTTTGGGGCTGTGTTGTGAGGAGTCTAGGGCAGACTGGTAGTATTGGAATTTGTCCCGTTTTATTAGCTTTTTGACTCTATTGCGTAGTTCTAGGAATTTCTGTCGAGCTGCAGGGGTTTTGGTTTTGCGCCAGTGCTCCCAGGCTTTATCCCTGTTTTTCATTTCTGACTTAGTGGTTTTCTGTAGCCATGGGGAGGGTTGTGCTTTGGTTCTGGAAAATCTTATGGGGGCATGGTAATTAAGGATGTTCAGGAAGGTAGTATTAAAAGATTCAACTGCGTCATCTAGACTGAGGTACTTTAGAGCATGCCAGTTACATTCTTTGAGGGATAAGATGAATGTGAGTGGGTTAAAGATTATTTTGTTACGTATTTGACGATAGATGACAGGTTTAGCTTGGTACAGGTATTTTTTGAGTAGGAATGTTGGGGAGTGATAACTGAGGCTATCTGATAAGCAGCCTGTTATATATGACTGGGGGATCTTACTGACTAGTATACAATCCAGGGTAGAGTGCTTGCTGGAGTTTTTATTTATCCTTGTTGGTGACTGGACTAGTTGGGTGAAGCCATGAAGGTGTACATGATGGGTTGGATTGTTGCCAGAACAGGATTGCCAGTCAATATTGAAATCACCTAAGATGATAGTTTCTTGGGGGAGATGGTGGGTAGACCAGCTGAGGAGGTTTATATCCTGGTCAATATCCAGTTTTGATGTATTCCCTGGGCAGCATTTAAGTGATGTCCTGACAGAAATCACTGTTGCATTATCCTAATACAAGTTATCATTGCTGTCTGTCCAGCTGTTGTACCAAAGTTTTACCTTCCGAGTTTCATACGTCTCACTTCTGATTTCAGCTCGCACATGTAGAGGCATATAGACAGACGTACCAGCAAAATCCTTCATACTGTCTTGCAGCCAGACCAAATGTAGGTTGCTTATCCATCGGGAATGATTGTTGTATGGTCATTGGTGCCATTGCTTTCAATACTCATTTAAGTGTTCCATTGGAGAACCTTCCTTTATATTTTTTTAACTGTTTTTATACCGGCATGGTATGTCAGTCAGGAAAGGTAAGTAAGTGCGAGTGTGGTAGGCAACTCCCTTACAAAGACTTGCATACCCAATGTCTTTGTTTGTTAGGAGTGGAACATGACCACAAAGCATGCTCCATCTGCAATCCTTTGTACCTAAGACTTTGCAATCCTGATTGTCCTTGCTTAACACTTACTTGGAGACCCAATGTCTTGCTTGCTTAGCCTACTGCAAGATTGCAGATTCTATCTCCCTGGAGGTTCTTACCACCTCTTAAGAAAAATCTTAAAAGGCCTAGGAAAGCGACTCAGTTGTCCCTTTCTGACTCAAGTGTACCTGATGAGGTTTCAGAGCCCATGGTTCATCTGGTTCCTTCTCATATACCGTCTACTGAGACCTTGCTAGAGGCCAGTATGGCATCATATGCCTTTACAGCTGAGGATTCAGCAGACAGAGGTGAACCGTAAATCATCATATTGGAGGGCTCAGAGGTGGTCCCTCAGATCCTAGTTAGGGAAGAGATCCTAGATAAATTAATTGAGGTTCATCAGGGAACTGAGCAACAGTGTTTAGTACAGGTGGACATCACACCAAAAAAGAAGCATCAGAAAATTACACATGTTGCCTTCCCTCAACCAGTGACAGCCTCAGATGGGAAGTAATAATGGTCAGTTACTGCCGGCTCTGGTCACCTTCCCTCCTGTCGGACAGTATCAGGAGGAGGGTGGGAATCATGGGAGAGTAAACAGGCAGCATATAGTCTGCTGGGACAAGGAACAAATAAAAACAACATGTTGTGACTTCACTGTCAGCTGTGATAATTTGAATAAGTAAGAACCTAGTCTTCTATTATGGGAATGGTAATTCATTTGCCTAGCATATGTTAACACAGTGTCTTTGTACTGTGAGTGGTACTGTAATGTTATGGGTACAGGTAATCAGAGGTGGCATCTTTACATTTATGTCCCCTTATTTAACATTAAGTAACAAAAAATGAGAAGTCAAGCATGTAGAATTGAGATAAATTAAATCTTTATTTACAATTACAATTAAATAAAGAATTAATGAGGTACATGGCATAAGAAAATGATTTTGTGTTTGTTTGCTTTTTATGTAGCATAATCTGTAGTATTTTTGTTTCTTTCTCAGTTTCATTAAACTATGATAAATGCTAGTAGACGTTTGTTGAAAAGTGTCAGAAAATAAAGTAGAGGAAAACTGTATGCAGTCTGAGGTTGTATTTAATTGTTTGGATTAGGGATACGTGAGCCCTAACTCTAAATTCTCCTGTTGATGCTTAAAAAAAGCTACAGTCTACTGTATAAGGAATTCTCTGAAAAAAATCTACAATTGTATGCAGCATGCAAAATGTTTTTCACATTCTGAACTTGTAGAGTCATTAAATGTATTCTAAGTGTTTCTGTTTCATGTCTACCCTGCTACAGAATTCAGTGGTTCAACAAGTGGTTGGTCGAACTAGGTATGGGATCACCTTTCCACTCAGCATCAGTGTGAATGCAAGATCAGCTACGTCAGAAACATTATCGGAAAAGACATCACAGAGAACGCTCCCTGTAGGTTCGTAGAAAATGGGGTGGAAAGAAAAATAAGTACAAAGTCCTTTGTCTGTGGTACTTGAAACACCTAACTGCTTAATTGTGGATACCTATTTTGTGCTTTGTACGTAATATATGATTAACTGGTACCCTCAAACCACTGCACTGGAAAAATAAATCTGACCTGTTCTGAGATTGTCTTTATCACAAATGTTATGAAATCAGGATCATGTATTCTGAATGTTAAACTATATGTAAGAGTACTGGTTTTGGAAACATTTATTTTTTGTTGTAAATATTTAATTAGCTAGGTCAAGTTAAAATAATGGAGTAGGCTATTAAATCCATTTGTAACCTAAAAGTGACAAATCGAAATGTCAGAAAACACAAATTAGCCATTAAAAGTGTAAGAACACTTGGTCCAAATTTATAAGAGATAACCTTTACATAGAGTGGACTGAACTTTGTAAACAGCATAATGCAGGAGGACAGCATTGGCCTAGGGACATGGAGTATGATTTCAAAGTAGACACAGTTGCTATAAAGCCCAGAGACCAGCTCAAATACCACTGCATTTTTGCTTCAGGCAGAGCCGGATTATGGTCAAATGGGGCAACAGGCTAGGTAATGGACAAGACCCCCAACCACCACCTCCACCATTCCACCACCACATCACTTAGCGTGAAAGTAACCTGAGTAATTGTATATTAAAGAGAACTATTACTAATGGAGAGATTGCCGATGGCAAACAACTTTGCATTTTAATGCTTCATCTACAAATGCAATGCCTGCTGCCCTTGAAAAATAAATTGCCTATATTGCATTAAAATTGTTGTCATTTTCCAAAGTAGATCAGCTATGTAATAGGGAATGGCTGGCAAATAATGACAACAGGTTCATAATTACTCAGCATGCAGTCCTGGAGACCTTTAAGAAGGGTCTTTATTACTTTTTTGAAAATCCTTTCCACCGAATGCTGCATCGTTAACCCGTATTCAGCGAAATTCACTTCTGCGATTCTCTGAATACTTCAAGGGCAAACATATACTTGCCCCGCAACCCAACGGACCCAAATTATGTTAAACCAAACCCACCCATGTGAGAGCTGCACCCCCCACCCCTCCTAACTAAATATACCAACTCCGAGTTCGCACTGTAGTGGAGAAAAGGGCAAAGTTGTGTAGTTGGCCAACTCCGTCTTTGCCCTTTAAGTATTAAGTGAATCGTGGAAGTGAATTTCTCTGAATAGAGGTCAACGATGTAGCATTAGGTGGAAAGGTTTTTCGAAGAACTAATATAGACCCATTTAAGAAGGCTTTCTGAAATTCACACTTGCTGTAAAGCACTGCCTGGTTAAGTGAGTTACTCAATGTCTCACAGTATGTAAATGAAGGTTTAAAAGATTCAAAACCTGCACCCTCATCACAGGAAGCAGCTCATTAAAAAGTTAGAGCTTTAGTCCTCTGCTCCAACTGCCAGAGAAATAGTTTTTAACTAAATGCAGAAGGTTTTTACAATCTGATCTTGTAGAGAAGACTGTATCACAGTAATATGAAACAAATGACTACATAATGGATGTCAAAGAAAACACTCTTTTGATCATCACTTAAAAAAATGCAGACTGTATGACTTGAGAAGTGTCAGCCTTTTTGCAGTTGCAGGAGATTGTAACGAAGGTGCTACAAAAGATATTACTAAAATGCATAGAGTTTAGTAAAATGCAACATATTTAGATTGTATTACATAATCTAGGCATATTAATGAATTCATTGTTTAGTGCAATGAATAAAGAAAAAGCCTATGTAAATGCTGCTGCAGCAGCTTTTGTTCAGCAACCCTGAAGTCGTACAAAAATCAGAAATATTACTGCATACAGCATAATTGGGAGAGGCTTACATGCTTGCAGGACACCTACATCTCCTTTTTTGACCTCCTATGTCTTATCCATTATCAAGAATAATGATCATCTCTGACATCACTCAGTACAGGTCCGACCTACTTGAACATGAAATGCTGCTGTATTGTTGCAGGATATACTTCCAGAGTCAGATCCAGATCTTTAACAAATGGAGCCCAGTGCAGGGTAATGAATTAAAACCCTGCCATTCATGTTAATATCCCATTATTTGGCTTTACTTCCCCAGTTCACATAAACACTGTTCAGACCTGTAAGGGTGTATACTATGTTCTGCTTTACTTTTACAGTTACCACAGACCTTTGAATTTCATTTAAAATGTATTTAAAACAATGAGTGAAAAGGTCACTGAAAAACCAATCCGTAAAAACAAAATGAAAACTCCAGCAAAGCTAGAACTTCCACTGAGTGATCTCCCAAACCTCTTGTATCAGGGGCACATGGGATATATACAAATGGAACCCTATGAACATCAGGTGTTTCAGGTCATTGGCAATTCTGAATGCCCATGACTTGTTCTGTCGTTTTAATTGACAATTTCAGGCCAATAAAGCCAAACCCCACTAGCTGTGGATATGCATATTTCGGCCTTGTTATGACCTCGTCAGCACAGCACAAGCAGAGTGTTTGACTAAGCATTAGAAACACAGGGCTGTTATACCCAGCTGATGTCCATTATCATTAGGGTCACTGCAATTGTCCATTAAAGTGACGAAACAAGTCATGGGCATTCAGAATTGCCAATGAGCTGAAGCACTTGATGCTCATAAGGCTCATTTGCATATATCCGATGTGCCTTTGATACAAGAGGTTTGGGAGGTCACTCAGTGGAAGTTCTAGCTTTGCTGGAGTTTTCATTTAAAATGTATTTCAAATTTTACAGAAACAACACTGGTAGGCTCCCTCATGCCTATTTTCTATTTCCTGAATTACAGTCATCCCTATTGGTAAAATCTTTTTTCTCTTTTCTCATATTGGCTTAGCTCTCCAAATACTTTTTGCTACATTGTACATATAACATTCTGTATGATTGTTACTATTCTTAAGTGGCTGCATCCAAACTCCTATTCGCTCATTATTTCCTGACCCCTTCCATCCCATTTCAGCATAATTTCTTTCCAGTTTGATTTGTATTTGTAGCCTTTTACTTGCTTTGAGTATATGAGCCTTAAATCATATCACCAGTTTTTCATGTCTCTTTAAAAAAACAGAGTACAAGGAGTTTCAGAAATGTGGCAAAATAACAAATCTAGTGAATTAAATAAAAGAACAAAAGATGTGAAAAATATAAATCTTCCAGATGATAAGGTAGATCACAGTTGCAGTAGCGTTTACTTGTTTGAGATGTATCCTGACAGGGATATTGGACATCTGGCCAGTCTGCTAAAGCTTTAGGTTTCTTCATTGTGCACCATATATCCACTCAAGCACACTAGCATGCTGGCAGAAAAAGTACATACAGGCATCAAAATTCAGAACTTTCTTGCAGCTGGTACATGTAGTCAGACATCTCATCTCTTAGCAGCTTCAGGATTGGCAGTTGGTTTTCAAGTAAAGTTTTTTGGGCAGATATATACCCCCTTTGAGGATCATCCTTTCTTCCTTTTGTCTGTGAAATGTTACATCAACCTTTGGTATATGTCAAGGAAAAATGTGTCCTTGGAAAGCATCTCATATAAAGATGCCCATAAGGCCTGTTTTTTGTTTATTAGAGTCATGACATCAAGTCTTGTAATACCTACTTAACCTTTATATCTAAAACCATTTGCAGTAGGCTCAGTTCCTGAGATTTTTTTTCTCGAGGACCGACATTCAAAGGTTTTTGGCACACACAAGTAACTATAGCGTCTCACTTTTCTTTCACAGATCTCGCCAAAAAAAGTAAAGAAAAAGAGTAAGATTTTTTAAAGATGTTTCTGAAGAGAATTATTTTTCTCCTGTTTTCAACAGTTTGACAAACAGTTCTGGTGAGGTATGTTTGCACCTGTTAGACCATCACTAAGGCCCAGGAGCAGTCCACATCTTTTCAGACCAGACTTTAGGCATCCGTAGCCAAGAAGGGAGAACCTTACATTATTCTTAGGGTGAAGGAGGAGTTCATGTCCTGGCAAGGGAAGGAAGTTGATGGGTCATAGATGAAGGTCCAGTTATCTGATTCTTCCCTAAAATTTTCAGACTAGAGACCACAAAGAACAAGTCTCAGAAGACTGAAGTCTGTCATTGCCCCCCCCCCTCCACACACACACACACACACACACACACACACACACACACACACACACACACACACACACCATTCGGTTAGAAGGGCTTCCAAAAAGACCAGCACAATTTTGCCCAGGGACTTTTTAAGGCAGTACTTTCTTTTCAATCTCCAGTCTACCCAGGCAAAAAAAAGTCATCTTTCTTTTCTTCTCTTTGGAAGAGATTGTCTCTGATTCTGAAGATGAAGGCCATGATTATGTCTCACAACTCTGTTCTTCCATCCCATGTGAATCTCAGTCTGGGGATACCTTGTCCTCAGATTTTCTAAAGGAAGAACTCTTTCTCTGACACCATCTCTAAAATGAAAGAGTTTTTAAGTGCAAAGAAAGGGATTCTTAAAAAGATACTATGACTTGCTGAACATGGACTTCTCAAAGACCTTAGCTGTCCCTGCACTTCTGGGAGCTTTGGAAGATGATTTTAATGCTGCTGCATCTTCTCCTGATTCACAATACCCTGCACCAGGAAAGCCATACTAACTTCATAACGTGATTGCTCATAAGTGTTTTTTTTCCTGGATGGTCCATTGCTGACCTGGATGTGGTCTTTCTGAACTGAGACAGTAGTTAAAAAAAAAAAACATTTCCTCCTTCTAACTCTGTCCACAATGAAAACAACAGTCAACGGTATGCCTTTGCCAGGTATGGGAAGAAGGTGTATGCTTCTTCCACATTATCTTTCAGTGCCATTAACTGCCAGACACATAGCAAAATACTTACTTTCTATTTTTGCTAATATGCTAGAATCTGTTAACCTTTCTGCTCTTGACATTAAAACCAGTTTGTCAAATACAGTCAGTTCTGTCTCTAAGTAACCAGAATACAATAAAATGTGTATATGATGCAATGGATGCTGTAGCCACAGGGACAGTGATGCAGAGAAATGCCTTGGTTAGATGTAATTTTCTTGAAGACGTCAAGTCCCAGATTTTAAATGCCCTTATGGAGAAAGATTTGCTTTTGTAGAATTCCTTCTCTGTGGTACTTAAAAAAAAGTTAGAGGAAGATTAATACTGGGGGGGGGGGGGTTAAACAACTTTTAACTGCCCCTTGTCCCTAGATACCAGAGGAATTATCTTTCCAACCCTTAGCCTTTCTTTTGGAAGCCCTTCAAACATGCTCAACAAAAATATTCAAAACAGCAGTTCTAAATAAAAAATTAAATAAATAAATAAAATGACTGGGAGACTTTAAAAAAAAAGAAAGAAAGGGAATGGATTCCATGGATCTTCCGTTCATAAGAAAAATGCTTGACTTCATTTGGACCTCATGCTTGCCCTCCCCTCTGCAGCCCAATCTTCCTCCCAAGCTGGCAGGTAATCTTTGACTTCTTCATCCATCCAAGGTTTATTTAGGCATTCTTGAGGTCTAAAGTGGTCATCTTCACATACCTGTTCACAAAGACCAAAGGTGCTATCTAAGATTCTTTGTTTTGGGATTTCTCTTTCAGTTTACATTTTTGCCATCTGTTCTTTCTACTGCTCCAAGGGTCTTCACAAAATGTTTGGCTCCAGTCATTGCCTTCTGCAGACTTCAGAAAATTCAGATCTACCTCTGCATGGATGATTGCCTCATTCTGGTTACTATCACCCAAGATTCTTTAGCATTCCTTCAATTTTCTATCAGTTTCTTCTATACACTGGATTTTAGGTTATATCTGGGAAACTCATCCCTGGTTCTTTTCTACAGGTACATCTTTCTAGGATGCCTTCTTGTTACCTCATTTGTAGCTCATCTCCAGAGAATGTTTCATTCTACCAACAACAGTTCCTAAATCTTGCTTACCAGAGCTGTTCTACAACAAGGAAGTGGTTTCTCAAATCTGTCAGGACCCAACACCAACATCTCCTATCCTTTCCTATTACAGTGCAATAATTCACTGGAAAGGAACTTGTCTGTTGGGCTAATCAGTATCAACAGAATATCCCTTTTTCTGCTTTTCCTGCTTAGCCACAGCAGATGCCTCAGATTTTGCATTGGGGGGATTCTCAATGTCTCAAAATCCAGGGCATGTGGGAGCTCCACTTAACACACAAACGCATGTACTTTAAAGAAATTGTGGCCCTGATAAAGGCTATCAAAGCCACTGAATCAGCTGTGGATACCTGGACCACTGTTAATCATAATAGATAACACCACAGTTATGTGGTACTTAAAAACAAAGGGGAATGAGGTCCAAACCTCTGTGCAAACTAGCAGTGGTTGTTTGCAAGCTAGCAACTCAGCACAGCCTACATTGTCAGAGCACTACAAAGTAGCAGACATACCAAGAAGATCCAGGATAGATACGCACAAATAGACATTATACCCAGAGGTCATCCAGGAGATTTTTTTGCCTGTATGAAACTCCTGAAGTAGATCTGTTTGATTCCATTCAGAATATATGGTTACAGTAGTTCCATGTCTAGAGACCTTACAGAAAGGCCTGGAAAACAGATGTCTCATTCCCATGGACAGGAATGTTCCTTTATGCCTTTCTCTTCCTTTCCTCTGATAACCAGAGTCATATTAGAGATAAAGAAGGGCTCTCCAAAAGTGCTTTTGGAACCCCGTTTTGGCTTTACTTCACTACCCTACCAGTTCTATCCTTAAATTTCAGATTCCCTTATTTTCTTTGCCAATGGCTCTAAATATAATGCAAGTAATAAAGGGGAAAGAGGACACCCCTATCTGGTTCCTCTGCACAAGCAGAAATTATCAGAGAGGACCCCACCCACTTTGCTATTTGCCTCCAATCCCTCATATATATTCTCCTAATCAGCCTTATAATTTTTTCAGGAAATGCAAATGCTTCCATTGCCCTGCTCATAAAGTCCAAGCTTACTCTGTTAAATGCTTTATTTGTATCAAGACCCCCCCCCCATCAACAATTGTATTTTCTTACATTCTTCCCTTATTCCCTCTGGATCATCAGTGTTCTGTTAATTTTGTCAAATGTTTGCCTCCTTCCACAAAACAGCATTGATCTATATCTATCAGTTTTGGCATTGCTTTTGCTATTCTTTTAGATTTTATAGACATGAACCCTTCCAGGATGTTGGTACTTCTTCTCTTAAGATATTTTTAAACAAATCCTTCCAGATTTTTATAATTTTTTTTCCTCCCAGGTTCCAAACTTCCACAGGAATACCATCTATTCCTTTGGACTTTCCTGTAGATTGGTTATACATCAGAATTTTTATCTCATCTCCTCCTCCTATACTGTTAGTAATTGAGTCTCATCTACCTCTAACCTTGGCATATTTAATTTTTCCATGAACATTTCCATTTGTATCTATTCTTGATTTTCATATTTCTCTGCTTTTTAGAGATTCTGTTGCCTGAGTTGTGCTAAAAGTTTTTGTGCTCAAGTTTTATCAAAAAACAGTTTCTTAACAGCAATCTTTCTAAACTCGTGCATATTATCGAGGTTCATAGTTTAGTACTAGGCTAACTGCCCTTGTGGACCATTTTAAGCCTAGCCAATTACTCCAAGTGAGAATCAAACCCTGAACCTTGTGTCTGCAAGGTAATCATCTTAATCATTATGCCAAACTCCCCCCAATCACTTATTTTCTGCCTAGCATTCTGCAGTTGATCCTCCTCTTGCTCTGTGAGATTCCCCCTATTCTGCAATACTTTAACATTTGTCAGTCCCTCTAAATAATTCTTATCTCTTAACCATAGCTCCCTTTCCTTTATTTCCACCCTATTTTTAAACTCCACCTCAATTTTATCCCACTCCCTAGCTATATTTTCAGAAGAAATTTCTGTCCTCTGTAACAGCTCCTGAATAATCTCCAGTACCCATTCCTTAAATTCCTCTCTTTTCAACAGATAGGTGGGAAAGCACCAATGTCTCATTTTTATTTTATTACCCTGTGTTTTTATTTTAGTTATTATTGACGCATGATCTGAAATAGTTATTGGGTGGGTATCAGTTCTGTCTAGCCTAGCCCAGTTTTTGTATCCTGGGGGAACAGTATGTAAATTCATTCTGAACTATTACTGAATTCACATCTTTCATGCCAAATATTTTCATAAATTGCTTCAAAAATCTACCCTTTTAGTTATATTTTCCCGTCTGGGCCCCCCCCCCCCAGACACATCCTCACTGCTGCAAATTGAGTTCTAGTCTCCACCTATAAGTAATATTTCTTGCTGAAAACTGATTATTTCTTCCAGAATTTTCTTAAGCTCCATTATAGCAGTATTGGGTGGAATGTAAATACATGTCAGTGTAATCCTTCTCCATTGCCAGTAGCATCTTAGCACTACAAATCTGCAGTTATCTTTTTTTTATCTTCTTCTGTCACTATTGCACCTAATCTTGCAATTAATATTAGCACTCCTCGTTTCCTTTGTCCTGTGTATTCTGTTGAATAACCATCCTGAAAACATTTCTTTGTCAAATTCACATGTTCACTTCTTTCTAAGTGTATCTCCTGTAACATAGCTATTTGCACTCTACATTTGTAATGTAGTGCACTACTCTTTCTAGTTTGTAATCTGTGAGGCCATTTACATTTAAAGACATTACAGAAAGCATCAATGTATCAAAAAGTTATTATTCCACCTTTTATGTGTAACATCCTTTTTGTTAAATGTCTAGTTCCAGCTTTTGTGATACATGCATACACTGTTAGGCAGATTGAACTTTTATACAGTTGTTTCTTGTCTTACCCATTTGAGCCCATTTCACATCTGTTTTACTGAAGGGCCTCATGGAGACAGGAGAACCGTTTAGCCAGTTTCTATTTATCAGATTGTTTTTATGGAAACATGAAGACCAGCTGCAGAATTGTTACTGAGCTTACATGTATTTACTATAAAAAAGCCTCATAATATTTATTGTTCTTTTTCATTTACTTGCTCTTTTAAAACTTGTTAATAAATCAATATAAGGTCTTTAATCTAGTAATTTCCCCGTGCAAGAATGAGAAAAAGCACACTGATTTTTCTTTTATCGTGGTTCTTAACCAGGTTTTTTTATGTGTTGCAGTGCCTACATTTCTTAACACTGAGCAAGAAAAGAGAAAGGGAGAAAGAAGAGGGGAGAAAAACAAACAGCAGCACCTGTTTGCAATCCTCATTACAATTAAAATAACTGAAAAGAAAACTGTACTTTATAGCATGTAAAGAAAACCAAATGCCACAAAATTGGTACTATTTAAAAAAAAAATCTTTACTTACAGTTAATTTTCTCCCTCCTCTTCCCCTCCCCAAGCGTTATTTCTGAACATCGACATGAAGTAGGGCATATGCTTTAGTGTCCCTCACAAGTCCAACAAATTCTGAAAAAGTTCAATATTTCCAGATTTCTTTGTTCTGCCAAATTTTGCAAACATATTTATTGCATTGTAATCCCACATTAATTTACTGGTTTTATTACTGTTTATCTCTGAGATCCTGTCGCTGCTTCATTTCCAACGTACTCTCGATTCTTCTAGTCAACTCTCCTGCCACTTCCTTCTTTCCAACATTTTCCGTTGAAAATTTTGAAAAAGTTTCACAGGTACAGTCCTTCTGTAGTCTTTATTACCAGCAGAACAGGAAGCAGAATCTCCTGCTGTTTCACAGCGCAAGTTTTGTTGGACAAACTTTTTGATGTCCTCCTTAACATGTACTTCATCAAACAATGAGTTTGTCCCTCCAGGGAAGAATACCTTGAAAACACTGGGTACAGCAGTTTGAATCTCACACCTGCATCTCGAAATTCTTTGAATAGTGGAATAATTTTTTTCCTCTTTTGTCTATTGTGCAATGAGTAATCATTCTCCACAAGCACTCTGCTGTCTCCAACTTTTAGTACTTTGTCCTTCTGCCACAGTTTTGCCAGAATGAACTCCCTTCTGCTGGTAGGATTGCATCTTTACTACAGAAGGTCTAGGTTGCTTTCTTATAGCTAGGTTTGGAGCATACACATGATGTGCCCTTTCAGCTAACAACTCCTCCTGTGGAATACCAGTCCAGTTGCTTATTTGTGCTTTCATAAAATTAATGCAGATTCTTCCTTCCAGCTTCTTTGGTATAGGTGAAAATCTCAGGTTTTCCCTATGTGCTGGGTCCTCTAAATCTTTTTTTTTT